>NW_008355786.1:205463-218182 GCF_000622305.1 Nannospalax galili | reverse complement strand
ACCTCTGTCTTTTCTTTTCAGCCTATAGCAGCCCTTCTAGTAGCACGGGCCAGAAATTCTGGAGATGTTTTGTCATGGCTCCCCCTGCACCTCGCCTTCAATCATAAGAAGCCTTGAAACTCAACATTCAAAATGTATTCAGAACCCATGCCTCCCAGCCACCACGGCTTTATACCTCAAGGGCCCCCTGGGATGGTGTCAATGTAATGGGACTGTGGTCACTGAGCTCCAACACATGAGAATTCCCTGCTGAGAGGCCAGCTTTGTCCCACTCTCGAGATTTTTCACATCTGAAAACATCATCCTTACTTCCATGACTCCTAGGACCCTAACTCCTCTTCTTCTTCCCTCCCTCCTTCCCCCTTCCTTCCTCCCTCCCTTCTCCTTCCTCTCCCACCATTCCCTCTCTCCTTTCTTTCTTTCTTTCTTTCTTTCTTTCTTTCTTTCTTTCTTTCTTTCTTTCTCTTTCCAGACTGGCTTGTGATCTCCAGCCTCCAGGGATTGATCTATCTCTACCTCCCCTAGTATTGGGAGCACAGCTACACACCACTGAATCCAGCTTTTTAGAGGGGAGTGGACTCAGATCCTCATACTTGTATGACAAGCACTTTACTGACAAAGTTATCTCCCCAGCCCGAGTTCTCATTCTTAGTAAGGAAGTTGAAGTTGACCAGGTATTTCTTCTACAAATTTGCCTTTGTGCTCTCCTTAGATTCCTAGTTCTTTGTGCTTTCCAGTGCTATTGGCTCCTTCTTCTCTTCCCAAAGGTGAACGCTGGTTCAAGGTGTCCATGCTACTGGGTCAATGATTTGACCCTAGCTTGATGTGATGGTGGAAGTAGTTTGGGAAATCCGTAGATCTGTGGTTTTGTGTTGTGTCTGAACATGCTTCCTTACTGGGACACATCTTCACAATGGAACTTGTGATACATCCAGTCTTCCTTCCATGGGACCTGCCCTCACTAATCGGTAAGAGGGAGGGGGAGAAGGCAGGGGCTGAGATACCTCCTGTTCCACCAGATATTCTTCCTTTAATTTTATATAGCTCTGCTAGTGATGGGGATGGTTGTGTGACATCTGGGTGATCTCAGAGGGAAGGCTGAGGACTCCCGGCAACAGTGACTTGCTAGCCCTAGGCAGATATGTCAACACACTCATACAGAAGAGTCAGGATCTGCTGGTTCTTCAGCAGCATCCCCCTGCCCCTCTCTGTCAGTGCCTCTGCTTGCCCTTGGTCCTTCTGGCAGGGATGCTGTGTGATGCTGCTTAATGAGCAACGGCACCCTCCACAGCTCAGCATGAAGACAATGATTGGACACACTCCAGGAATCTCAAGTATGCGCCTGACTAACTGACCTCGACATGTTGTTGTAGGCCACGCCACAGCTCCCTTCCATGACAAAAGGTACTGTAACTCTGCAGGTACACTTCAGGGTGGCAAGTGCCATCTGGAATGCTGGGGTGAGACACACATCTCATTTCTATTGCGTCTCACCAGACTTCTGAACTGAGCCAACAAATGACTCTACCACATGGCAGAAGAAATATGCCAAGAAGTATGGGTTTATACAGCACAAGTAGTAATGGAGCTTAGAGGGTTCTCATACAGGGAGAGGATCGGGAAACGGTGGCTGTGATCTTCCTGAGTTGCTGGGTTACAGCTGGGTCAGAGAAGGTGTTGGGATGAGGCCAAGTTCAAGTTTTCTAGGCCAGTTCCAGTACACGCTCCCTTGCAGGAAATTGAAAAGAAGGTGATCTATGCAAAGTGTTATATAAACTCAATAGGAAAATTGGGTCACAGCAATTTGATAGATTTTTCTATTGCTGCTGGAGAGGGCAGGCTTGTGTCCTTGGCAGGGAAACCTCAAGGGATGCTTGGCATAGTTACAGATATCTAAAGACCCAGGGTTTACATGCTAAGATGGAATGGTAACAGAAATACGGTGTAAGATGGTGTTGGATGCTTAAACTGGGCATTATGATCAGGAAGAATTCCATCTTTAGTGTTCAGTCCAGTGAAGAAATTCTGTAATTATGAAACATGGTGAAGAACAAAGGAAGGTTAATCAGGTTTGCCAGACATGTGCTTGGGGGTTTGAAGCATCAAATGTGTCACTCTCACTGTAAGACCATAGTGGGAAGAAGCTTGAGGCAACACGTGATGATGATGGAAGATCAGGCAACAGTTACTGGGGACTCGGTGTGAGCTCAGCACTGCTCACATCCACTCAGTGTGCTAATACACTTAGTCATTGCTGTGAGTGAACAAAGTGCACATCCTTACCATTTCCATTTACAGATAAGAAAACAGGGGAAGGAAGAGGAGGAAAAAAACCCAAAAAACAAAAACCAAAAAACCCTGCTCAAAGCTACCTAGCTAACTAGTAGGTTGATAGAGCTGATTTTCCAGTCCTTTCCCACTAGTAAAGAATACTGAGGTTCCTAAATTGTTCTCCAAACTAGAGAAAGTAACAGTAGATGCCAATATAAAAAATAGGGATTGCAATGTTTAATCACACACCGATAGGAGGCACCCACTGGCAAGAGCTTTCAGCCGACTTCTTCTTCCAATCCTTCATTCTCCCACTAGTGCAAGGAAGCTGAGTGGAAACAGGAAATCCGTGGCAGCAGGCATAAGGCAGAATTGTCTCACAGATCTCACACAGGTCTTGTTGGCTGAGGCAGAAGCAATGAACCAAGACCAGCAGAAGTGCTGGCAGTTACTTTGAAGACAGTGGAGATTCAGAACCTCTCAGTGGATGAGATTGAGCTGACCCAGCCCTACGACTCAGGCACTTCAGATTCTTTCACAAAGCAGTCACCCTGAGGTCCTAAGCTCTTCCCACTGGGGATGGCGGAGATCTAAGAATGGAAAACATGGAGACACTTGCAGGCAGAATTGGGCTGCAGACATCTCCACCATATTCTGTGATAGGGAATTGATCCCTGGTCCTTGATGAGAACTGATGGGGAAGGAGCAGGTCTAAACCTTGGTTTTCTGGACAAGTTATGAAAGTGAGAGAGATATGACACAGTATGTCACAGGCCTGTTAGATGTCACTGAGTCCACACTTTACTGGACACAGGACAACATATGGGGTGTAGAGCACAGCTCTGCTCCCAACCGATGCTCACAGCTCCTGGTTCATGAGTCAGATATACCATGAATAACACGGAGAACGGGAAATGAGGTCAGACTACCCTAACCTGGATAGAGGAGAGAGACAAGGAGAGGAAGACAGGAGCTACAAGGGCTGCATTCTTTCCTACAAGTGGAGTTTTGGTATGATGGAGGAATGCAGCATCAAAGAGTGTAACAAAGTTCCCTTCTGATCTTAAATAGAAGGTTCTAGAATGATGGTCATTAAAGCTCCCATCCTGAGGAAATAAAAAATTTTGTTCTAAATGCCTTATATACAAGCCCTATGTTTTCCAATATTTGAAGCCTGGTAAAATCATGTTAGAAGAGATCATTTTGCCATGCTCCAAGAGCATCAGCTGGTAAGGAGTCAGTGACTTTCAGAGCTAGGGCTAAGACTGGACACCACAGTTGAATTCCAAAGGGGTGTGAGAATGCAGCCAGGCCAGGAGGGCAGATCAAGCAAATGAAGCAGTGCAGTCAGCAGCTTCTCCAGTGATGCTGGAAGGAGAGAGAGCATTGAACAGACAATGCTGGTGGGGGGAAGCAGAAGGCTGGGGGCAGGCATTCTGGCCCTGCTTCTCCTGACACTCCAAATACCATCACAACTCATGAGACAGATTTAATGGAACATCTTTTCTAGTTTAGGGCAGAACTGCAAGGCAGGCTCAGTGAACTTTATTCTATCTGAAGAACAGATTATCAAAGACTGGAATTTTGTGTTGGCTCCCCCTTCCCCAACTCATATGTTGAAGTCTTTTAACCCTCAGTATAATATAATTTAGGGATGAGATTTTTGAGAAATAAGCTTAGATGAGATCATTAAGATGGAGCCCTCAGTAGTGGCCTTTATGGAGGAGGAAGGAATTCTCGAACATCCTCTCTCTGCCAAGTGTGAAGACAGTTGGTTATGACATTTAGTTATAGCAAAATGAACACATAAGCTTATTTATTTACACACACACACACACACATACACACACACACAGAGCATGAAAAAAGAAAAGATGGAAAAATAGTCCCAAATTCTACAGTTGAAAGATTATCACCAACATCAGTTTGAAACTCTTCTTCCTAAAGTCACTCTGCATAGTAGGTATCCATTTGTAGAAAATCTTACACAAATGTGTCATACTACATGTAATATTTTCTTGTTCGCTAGTTACATGGCATGCTAATGTCTTAAGGCTGCTGTGACAAAGTGCCACAAACTGAGTGACATAAAACAGTTGAAATTTCCAATGTTTCATAACCAGAAGTCTGAAAACTTTGGACAGAACTGATTTGTCCTAGAGGCAGAAGGAAGAATCTGCCCCAGCCTCTCCTCAGACTGACTCACAGAGGCTTTTGTCTCTGACACACAGTAGGTTGTTCATAAGTGTCTATCCAATGAACTTGGGTGCTTATAAAAAAAGAATTTTCAGAGAAACAAATGGACTTGTCTTGGCTCTTTTAGTAATAGGAGATGTATCATTGTAGGCGACAGAGGGATTTCTTTGCCTAGGAATCAACTATGTGGGGAGGATGGGGGAGCAGCAGTTTTGGGGGTGGGTGTGTTCTGGTATTGTGTTCATGGTGGGGCCTGTGACCACCATCTCTGGGAATGTTGGCAAAGGCAACAACTCTTGTCATTGATATGTTCTGACCAAAGAATGTAAGACAGGCTCTATGCAGGCCACAGTGGCCAGCCCCTTCTGGGGCTCAGCATTCTTTTTAGACTGGAGTAATTGTAGTCTCTTCATCTTGTCTAGCCAGTCCCTACACATCTACCCAGTCCACAGAATTGGAAGGATCAATTTGTCAGACCAACTGGATCAATCATCTCCACCCTCAGTTATCTGAACAGAATGTGCCTTAGTCCATGGACCAGGGCAGAAAACCTGCTCTGTAGCCTGGGACGTCATCAAGGTATTCAGACACTAGGAACACAATGGTCACTGGGTTCTTGTTACTGGAGTAAATGTCTGAGCCCTGAGCATGAGGCAAAGAATCCTGTCAGTCATGACACAGTGCTAGGGAAATTAAGACTCACTCATTTCCACTACTCAGGGCTCATGGACAGATGTTTGAGGGGTCACCTGGAACCCAGGTGGGCAGGAACTCAGAGGCCGGAACAGATAGCCAATCACCAAGTCCATGTATAAACACAGTTCCAGTGTTTGGTGAGTGGTAGCTGTGCACTTTGGTGAATAAAAGTTGTGACTATACTTGTAGAAAGAGAGCTTGCACTGTATACAGATGGTCTCAAGAGAGTTGCTAAGGAGGGATATTAACCCGATGATTCATTTGGTGAATAAAAGTTGTGACTATACTTGTAGAAAGAGAGCTTGCACTGTACTACAGATGGTCTCAAGAGAGTTGCTAAGGAGGGATATTAACCCGATGATTCGCAGATGCAGTGTGTTCTTTTGAACACCTGCTGTGGTTCAACCACTGCTCCATAAATGATATCAATGGGACAAAAAGAGCTCTGTGCAGCTGGAGCCCACACAAGTCCACCTTACTCACTGATGAGGAAAAAACTGCCCAGAATAGAGACTTGCAGAAAAAATACAAAGTATTGTGAGAGTGGGGGAAGGAAACTAGCTGAATCCAGTTTGGAGATGTTGAAGGAGCTGACTTTTGAAGGTAGTCTTGATGAATGAGTATAAATTCAAGAAGGGTCTTGAGTAAATAATTTGAATAGAAACAACAAAGGCAATAACCTCAAATATCCGGATCCTCTTAGAACATGGTATGAAGTTACTTATAGGAGAAGAACCTGAGACAGTTACAGTTAAACAGTCACTCAGTAGACAGTTTTTCTGAGAATGAATCTTGAACTTCTGATCCTCCTGCCTCCACCTCGCCAGTACTGGCATCATGAGTGTAGGCCCAGTTTTATGTGACACTGAGACTCAGACCCAGAGCTTTATGCATGTTAGACAAGCACTCTATCTGCCGAGCTATATCCTTAGCCCTAGATAAGCCTGTGATGCCTGACTGGCTTTTTATTTCAGTGTTTGTCGTAACGAGGGAAGATGCATCATTGGTTCTAGAAGCCCAGAGTAGCAACTCCCTTTGGAAATAGGGATCTACTCATAAACTAGAATCTTCTTTTAAAAAGAATCTTTATTAGCATATATTAATTAAAATTCCAATGGCTTCATTATGACATTTTCAGAATGTATATATTATAGTGTGACCATTTTCATCCCCATTACTCTTTTGTCCCTAGGGCTCCCATACTCCTTGATCTTTTTATCCCTTTCCTCTTCCCAACTAGTTTTCCTTCTACTTTTATGTCCTTTTGGGGGCATGGCAATGAGCGTCATTAGGGTTATTTACAGGAGCATGGGCACCTTACCAGTTACTAAGCTACTGAAGACCCCCCTCCCTCTCCCAGCAGCCATTAACTGTCTATAGATTAGGGAGGGGTGGGACCTATTGAACCCCTCTCCCTAGCAACTGTTAACTGCCTATAAATCCGCAGGCAGGGGTGGGGCCTCATAATCCACTCCTACTGAGGCCTTTAGAAAGGAGCCTTAAGGCCTTCTGACTACATTCCTTTTTTGCCCTGAGGTCTAAAATGCTGTATCTATGACCGGCCACGCGAGGGCACAATTGCCCAATTATGGAATCAAGCTTACTTCAAAAGAACAAACAGAACAGACCTTGCTCTGCTCAGCGGTCCCCTGGGTTGAGACCTCTCACCTAGGAGTTCAGCGTGATTACTCAGAAGCTACCAGCATCTGCTGAGGGAGGTGCTGCAGAACTGTGAACAGAGCCCTAACAGCTGCTGCGACGAGGGTCTCCCGAACAGTAAGCAGAAAACAGCCGCTGTGCCAGCATGCTGCGCATACGCATACCCTCGTTCACACACAGACAACCATAACCGTAAGAGGCAGGTTTTGGCGTATCTTCATTTTACATATGAGGAAACTAAGTCACGGATTGAGACTCGAACCGAGGTTACAAAGCAGGTAAGTGATAAGCTCTGTCCTTCGAGTTGAGGATGCCTGATTCAGCTGGCAATTTAAGTCACTCACGGAACTAGCCATATAATGCAGAATTGCTTTGAATCTTTCATAATGGTAATACCAGAATGAAAAATGCATATAAAGGTGCCTGACGCCCACGGATGCTATGCAAGCAGAAGGCCACACTGTACTGGTTTCTTCGTTCCCCCTCTCCTCACTCTTGCAATGGTTCAGGCTCCCATGCTGCTTTGGGTATTTGAAGGTACGCTCTGTCTTTTTCCTATTAAACCAAGGGAAGTGGAGAAGCTGACAGTTTGGGGAAATGTGTTGCTGTGCTGCACCCTTCAGAATGGAATGCATTCACCTTGTACCTTAGAGCTCTGGGAACTTGCCTGCTCCTCTGTAAGCAAATGAATGAGGCACAAGGAGCACTTAGCATTACTTCTTGTAAACTGGGAAAAAGGGAGTATGGGAAAAATGAAGCCAAGCATGTTCATCCTTACTGCATTCAGAATATGACCATTTATGTATGAAATACTTATATTTTCAAGTCATAAAGGCTAGATTTTTTGCTTTTGACCAGGGAGATAGGATGAATGGGTTTGGAGACAAGCAGAAGACTTGCAGGATAGTTGGAGTTTGCTGAAGAAGAATGTTCTGGGCTCAGATGCACATCACTTTGATTATAGTCCCCACGTTCCTCAGAGGGGCATGTGGCTCCCAGTAGCTCAGTCCCACTTTGGGCTCCAGTTTTCCCACCTCTAAAACCAGGGGTTCAGACTGGTCGTGTGTCCACATTGTGCTGCTGGCCCCGATCACCCTCCAGTGTGTGGCAAAGCACAAGTTTCTGCCCAGATTATCATTTGAATCAAAGCATGAGGCCAGTCTTTTTAAACATTGGTTTGTTATGTATAATTCTGTTTTGTGCTGCTTTTGCTTAGGAAAAATGAGCACCTTTAAAAAGGAAAAGGAAATTTGCAGTAAATTTCCAGTGATTTGAAAGACACTATCCCTCTATAGCTAAAGGGCCTCTCTGGTTTTGGAGTTTAGACCATACTCCGTCTTTATTCTGGCTGAAAGCCCAGATTCCTCCCAGGGTATCTGTGAGTCTGCAGCAGGCTTCTGTGCTCTCAGTCCCCTGCTCTGGGTGCTGGCTGCTTCTGCAGAATGCACCCCACAGGTGGAAAACAAGTTTTTTTCTGCTCTCCTATGCGGGGACATTTGGCTTCTTCTAGCCTCTTGCTTCCAAACCATGCTCTGCAACTGCCCTGGCATTTCCAAAGCCACCAGGGTGCTAAGAAAAATAAAGGGCTTCCTTTAATCAGAATCCATCCACCTTGGAGTCAGCAAAGATTGTAAAGAACAGGATGTTTCTTCAGCGGTCGGGGCCTCAGAGTGATCAGAGAGTGGGGTATCTGATGGTTGCGTTGATGAGGGGACTGAAGACTAGACTGCCGAGGTTGAGTTTAAAGGGTCGGAGAGAACTTAGCTGTACCTGGGGTTGGGGGTGGGGTGGAGGGGATGCTAGGCTCTGGGGGTCACACCTGGCTCAGGAGAGATATAGGGATTTATGTGGTGTTCTTGCCACTGATTTGAGCATAAGAGAAAACAGATGGGAATGTGAAAACCCAGGAGACTCTTTTCTGCTCTATCAGCATCCTGCGTTCTTTGTTGAGTGTTGGAATAGATGCCCAGGTCAGAGGAAACCTTAAAGCAACAGGGCCATTTCTGGTACCCTGCTGTATTAGTCACTTTTCTGTTGCTGTGATAGAAACACTGATCAAAACAACTTATAAAAGGAAGATTTATTTGAGTTTATGGTTCCAGGGGAATTATAGTCCATCATGGCAGGGGGCATGGTGGCTGGAGGTGGCTGGAGCAGAAGCAGCAGAAATTAAGCTCTCATATCATCAAGCAGGCACAGGAAGCAAGAGAGCAACTGGAGATCTGGCAAGGCTTAAGAACTCTCTATGCCCACCCCGAGTGACATGCTTCCTCTGGATAGCCACACCTTCTAAGACCTCCCAAAACAGCACCACCATCTGGAGCCTATGTCCAAATACTTGGAGCCTATGGGGGAACATTTTCATTTAAACCACCACATTTTACTTCCCTAAAAGAACAGGATGTTTCTCCGGAGGTCAGGGCCTCAGAGTGATCAGAGAGTGGGGTATCTGATGGCTGTGTTGATGAAGGACTGAAGACTAGACTGCCAAGGGTGAGTTTAAAGGGTCGGAGAGAACTTAAATGTACCTGGGGTTGAGGGGGGTGGAGGGGATGCTAGGCTCTGGGGGTCACACCTGGCTCAGGAGAGATGTAGGGATTTATGTGGTGTTCTTGCCATCAATTTGAGCATAAGGGAAAACAGATGGGAACGTGAAAACCTAGGAGACTCTTTTCTGCTCTATCAGCATCCTGTGTTCTTTGTTGAGTGTAGGAGTAGATACCTAAGGTCAGCGGAATGGTCAGAGGACCATTTCTGGTACCCTGTTTACTGAATCAAAGGACTTTTTAGTGGGTAAACATTTGCCAACTTCTGTTCAAAGTCACTTTCCCTGTAGTGACCCTCCTACCTGCCATCACTATACATTGGGGGTCTTCTCCTTCTGACTCTCTACAAAGGCAGGAACTAGGAGTCTCTTAGTTAGCCCTGTCTCCCCAGGGTAGAGCACAGTGTGTCACACACAGTGAGTTTCAGCTGAATGTGCAATGGGATGGATTCCCTTTGTGTAGCTATTTTTCCACAATCAAATGATGTTAACTTGATTCTTTTCTCATTCATTTCCACTTCGTTATCCCCACTGCTGCTGGTCCATGTGCACAGCAGCCCCTCTCCCTGGGCTGTCTCCAAACAGGCTTCTTGTCCTTCTTCCTGGCCTGCCTACCTTAAACTCATGCAACCACCTGTAGCCACAGTAAACTTCTATAGCTGGTCCCTGCCCTTTATCTGTTTCCTTTGAAAAGCTGCACATGGCTTTCTACTGCCTTCAGGATAGTAAACAAAAAGGCCTCTTACCTTTTCCCCTCCACTCTCTCTTCATTGCCCTGCATCCTTTTCTGATCTCTTTTTCTTCCTTGCCTGTCCAAATTGTATTGACTTTTTTATATTATTATGCCTTTAACCCTCAAAAAGCACTGAGTCAGTGTTATACATTGAATATGAATTGTCCCCTCCAGGCTCATGTGTTGAAGGCTTGGTCCCTAGGTGGTGGTTTTAATTTGGGTGGTGGTGGGAAGTAGAAGGTAGGTCTAAACAGAAGAAGTAGGTCACTGGATGTGTGCCCAGGGGAGGTGTACCTTGTCTGGGACCTCCCTCCATCTTTGCTTCCTGGCTGTCTTAGGTGAGCAGCTCTGCCCCACTACAACCTCTTTTGCCATGATATTCTCCATCAACACAGACCCACAGAGAAGGGGCCAAGCAGCATGGGCTGAAACCTCTGAAACGGACTCCAAATAAAGCTTTCTACCAATTCAAACACTTTAGCAGCTGTAGGTCATCTCATGGACCAAGTGGGAGATCTGGGACTCAGCAGCAAGTTCAGTTCAGCCTCTGTGCCTTCCTATCTAACTCCAACAGAGTGATCACATCACCTTCACACATGGGGCCTTTCATTGTTGGGGATGATGGAGTAACTGGTGTCAGCCATGAATTCCTTGGACACCTGCATGCACTGTCCCTCTGAGCTGGTCCTGTCCAGCACTTTGCTGACCCTGGCCAACTTGATGGGCTGCATGGGACTCTTGTCCATGATGACATCTATCTGGTGGAGAACAATTTTCCCCTCTTTAAGTTGTTTTACGGGGCTAGTGGTGCACACCTGTCATCCCAGGACTTGTGATATGCATGCAAGAGAATCGTAAGTTCCTGGTCAACCTAGGCTACATAGAAAGTTGTAAGTGTGGGCTGGGTATGTAACTTAGTTGGCAAAGTGCCTTGTTTAGCACACATGAAGCCCTGCATCCAAGTCCCAGTACTCTATAAACCTGGTGTAGTGGTGTATGCTTAGAACCCCAGCACTCATGAGATGTAAGTAGAAGGATCAGACATTCAAGGCCATCCTTGGCTATATAGTGAGGCCATCCTGGGCTACATGAGGCTCTGTCTCAAATAAAAAGATTCTTTCTATTATAATAAGTGTTCCTTAAATTACTGATTATACAAGGGCATCCTGAGGAAATATTCAGTGTTGAAATGGACTTAGGTCATGATGTATGCCTTGTTCCTCTTTTGTAGGGTCACAGGATGTGCTGTTACACTCAAGACTGTGAAAAGGGATGTGATATAGAATCCTACTTATTTCAGACCTTAAATTTACTTGACAACCAATTTCTTTCCTTCTTTATATCTATTAACATATTGTGATTATTTTGGCAACACCTCCTGGAGTGTTAGGTGAACAGTAACCTTCTGCCATGTTTATCAATGAAGAGGGTGAGGCCTAGAGACAATTGTGTTTGCACAAGCTAGAGCCAAGCACTCCTACCTGGCTTTCTCTGTGCGACAGTGGATTGACCTGCATTTTTCATCCAGTGAGAACTTTTAGACTCTGTTTTCTGGCCCTTGGGAGTTCTTGCATGTAAGATGACAACTCCTGATTTCTTTTCCCCAGTGCCTGACCTTTTTCCCACTTCTCTTTTCTTGAAAATGATTCTTTTCAAGTATTTCTCTGGATTTTATATTTTCCTGCCAGATATTTCGCAAGAAACAAAAGACTCCAATTAAAGTTTTCTGTGCCTTATCAAATCACGGAAAAAATAGCAAATAAGTTTTTTTTTGTATATGGCTGATTTATGTCAAAATTGTAATTGTAAAGTGGAGCTAAGGGTGGCCATATTTACTACTAAGCAGGGACTTAGTAAGCTGCACGGGGCCAGCAATGAGTGGATAAATTTTGTTTAAATCTTGGTTTTTGAGGGGTTAAAATGTTTTATCAGCTGGATTTTAAGTCCATTTGTGCTGTGGGTTGCTTCTTTATGTTACTTTGTTTACTGCAT
Source organism: Nannospalax galili (assembly GCF_000622305.1). Taxonomy (NCBI): domain Eukaryota; kingdom Metazoa; phylum Chordata; class Mammalia; order Rodentia; family Spalacidae; genus Nannospalax; species Nannospalax galili. The sequence continues at coordinate 206,090 of NW_008355786.1, read as the reverse complement.
TAATACTCTTCTGAAGCTGGGTATGGCAGCACGTGTACCCTAATCCCACCACTCAGGAGGATCCCCCAACGTTCTTCAGTGTGGGTCCATCCATTGGGCCCACAAAGAGCCCCATCCCTTTAAGACATTGTTTCTTCCCCTCTTAGCAGACATCAAGTGCCAAAAGTTCCTTTGTCGGGAGCTGGAGAAACAACATTCATTACCAAAAAATATAATATGGCTCTACAAACAGTTGACTTAAGCAGGACATTCTGCCTGCACTAGTAACCTTGAGAAAGAATTTATGGCAAGGTTATTTTTCTCTTCCCCTTGCAAACAGTTCTCGGAAAAGTAAGTCATGCAGTAATCTCTTGGAACATCTGGCAGTCAGTCACATTGCTGAATTGCTCAGTCCCCCCCCACCATACCCATAAGAATGCTGTAACCTTTGACCAACTTCTTCAACCCCTTCTAAATACAAACTGTATATAAGGAAAGCTTGCAATACAATAAAGCGACCCTTGACAAGTGGACTTGCTTGGGCTCCGTCTACTCTTTCTCGCCCGTTTTTCCTTTCAGGGAGTGGTCCCCCGCAAGCTTTACCTGTGCAGGGTCCCCGTAGGCAGGGGCAAGGGGCGCCTAAATGGG
>NW_008355786.1:201224-203037 GCF_000622305.1 Nannospalax galili | reverse complement strand
TTTTCAATGGAGGGTACTACCTCAAGGCATGGCTAATAGCCCCACTCTTTGCCAAAAATTTGTTGCTCAAATTGTTGATCCTTTCTGGCTCCAATACCCATCCCTTTATATTATCCATTACATGGATGATGTTCTCTTAGCAGGACCCGAGCTTAAACTAGTATACTCAGCTGCTCAGCAGTTAATTCATGCCTTTCACCAACAGGGTCTCCAAGTCGCCCCAGATAAAATTCAACTAAATCCTCCCCAGCTCTTTTTGGGTTTCGAGCTTTTCCCTCATAAAATAGTTTCTCAAAAAATACAACTTCAGAAAAATTCCCTCCAAACACTTAATGATTTCCAACGCCTTTTAGGAGATATTAATTGGCTCCGGCCTTATTTAAAATTAACCACAGGAGAATTAAAACCACTCTTTGATATACTCAAGGGAAGTGCTGACCCCACCTCTCCCCGTCAATTTACACCAGAGGCTTCTAAGGCTCTTGCCCTAGTGGAGGAGGCCATTTCTCAACAAACTATTGATTATTTTTCTCCCACTAAGCAATTGCTTCTCATAGTTTTCGCCACCCCCCTTTTTCCCACTGCTGTCTTCTGGCAAGGAGGCAATCCTCTTTATTGGGTACATCTACCTTCTACAACCAACAAGGTCCTTCCCACTTATCCTTCATTGGTAGTGAAAATTCTTCAGCTTGGCAGGGAACAATCCTGCAAACTGTTTGGGAAGGAACCAGATGTTATAATACTTCCCTACAGCCCTTCCCAGGTTTCCTGGCTTAACAGACACCTCGATGAGTGGGTTATTAATAGTGTTACATTTCAGGGAAAATTAGATAATCATTATCCCCAAAATAAATTGGTCCAATTCTTTAACAAAAGCCCAGTCCCTGTTATATTTCCTAAAGTAACTAAAAGAGACCCCATACCTAAAGCACATTTGGTATTCACTGATGGCTCCTCCAATAACTTCATGGCCTCTAGTTATACCTTTAAACAATGAGTCTAACATACTCCCCTCTCCAGATAACTGTAGCTATTCCACACCTTTTAAGGTCCTGCCCCGTTACTTCAATACATCTGTTTGTCTTTTTAATCCTTTTCAAAATAATTCCTTTGATGTAGATCTTGGATTAGCTATGTTTACTACCTGCTCTAGGTTCGTCAAGACCTCTCAGACAGGCTGTTTGGGGGGGGGAGAATTTATGTATGTGGAAATAACATGGCCTATCCTTATTTACCCACTAATTGGACTGGTTCATGTGCCCCCGCGTTGCTTTTGCCAGATATAGACATAATTCCAGGAGATGAGCCTGTGCCTTTGCCTAGCTTTGATATGTTCATTCCTAGGCACAAACGAGCGGTCCAACTTATTCCACAACTTATTGGACTGGGTATTTCAGGGGCACTTGCTACTGGCTCAGCTGGTGTAGGAGTGGCAATAGACACCTACAACAATATGGTCTAGCAGTTAATTGATGATGTTAATATGGTCTATCGGTCTGTACAAGATCTTCAGGACCAGGTAGACTCACTGGCCCAGGTTGTCTTACAAAATAGACGGGAACTTGATTTACTAACAGCAGACAAGGGAGGTATCTGTTTAGCTCTACAGGAAAGATGCTGCTTTTATACCAACAAGTCCGGAATCGTCAGGGATCGGATCAAAAAACACCAAGAAGAGCTAGAAAAAAGACGCCAAGAGCTCTTTGCAAACCCCATGTGGAGCATGTGGAATGGAATCCTGCCCTATCTTCTACCTCTCCTTGGGCCCCTGGTGGGGTTCTTGCTCATAATTTCCTTTGGGCCATGGGTGTTC
>NW_008355786.1:104457-200710 GCF_000622305.1 Nannospalax galili | reverse complement strand
TAAATACAAACTGTATATAAGGAAAGCTTGCAGTACAATAAAGGAACCCTTGACAAGTGGACTTGCTTGGGCTCCGTCTCTTCTTTCTTGCCCGTTTTTCCTTTCAGGGAGTGGTCCCCCTCGAGCTTTACCTGTACAGGGTCCCCGTAGGCGGGGGCATTCCTTAGGTTGGGTTAGGAGTTTTTATTCACTTCTCTGTGTCTGTGCTGGGATTTTGTCTGATTTCAGCTTGCATAGGACTTGTGCATACAGTTATTCAATAAAGCTTAAAATCAGCAAAAGAAGCTCTAGTAATGAAACAAATACATGGAGATTACACAGCACATTCCTAAATGATGAATAGGTCAAAGAAAAAAATCGACAAAGAAATTAAAGTATTCTTAGAACTAAATAAGAATGCTAACACAACGCAACAAAACCTCTGGGACAGTCCTCTTAGTTTTTAAGACAAGGTATTTTACTGAACCCGGAGCTCAGTGATTTCACTATTCTGACTGGCCAGCAACCTCTAGGAATCCTCCTGTTTCCACCTTTCCAACACTACTGTTACATGGGCCTAACTTTTTATATGGCTACTGGGAGTCTGAACTCAGGTCCCCAAGCTTGCACAGCAAGCACTTTAGCAACTGAGTCATCTCTCCATTTCCTAAAAACTCCTTCTCATGCTACATTCAAGGATCAAAACCACAACTAAGCAAACATACAGTACCAGATATAGGTAGACTGATATAATGTACTATAGAATGTTGCTGTAATATATTAATTTAAAAGTCACTTGGTTTTGTTTGTTTTGTTTTGAGATGAGATCCCATTATGGAGTCCAGGCTGGCCTAGAGCTCATTATGTAACCATGGTTGGCTTTGAGCTCATGGCAATCCTCCTGCTTCAGCCTCCTGAGTGCTGGGATTACAAGTGCGAGTCATCATGCCTGGCAGACTTCAAAGAAAAGATTATGAGTCCTGCAAAGAAACAGGAGAATGTGATCCATGTGATTTTGGCAGATATCAGCATTTGCTGGGTACCTCCAGAGGTATTCCAGGTCCTTGTGTCTCAAAATAAGGAACTGAACAGAGTCATAGAACCAGGCACTCTTTATTAGAAAAAGATACATGTCCAGGAGGCCAGAGCAGGGAGAAAGTTACGAAGCTCAGAGTTGAGGCTTTTATGTCCTATAGCAAGGGTTTTCAGGTTCCTTTACATAATGCAGGCTTTCTTGAGCATGCTCTATAAGTTACATGTAGTTCTACATATAACTTCATTCATCATATGCATGTATCATTAGCATCTTTAATCACCATCCAGGGGTGTGCACTTTAGTATTAGAGATTAGAGATCACCTTTGGACAGGACACCCTGGAGTGCCTTTGCACCCACAAGGGTGGTTCCAGCCTGTTCTCCAGGCCTCAGTGGCAGGGATGGTGGGGTCCTGTTCCAACCTTCTTTTACAACTGTTTTTTTTCTCTCTTGTCTTAACTTTGCAGATTTGTGTCAGGCCCTCCAGACCTCACTCTGTGATCTACCTCTCCTGCCTCACAGAAAATATTAAGAAAAACCAGACAACAGAATCTGTCTTTGAGAGAGACTAAAAGTCAGACTTCAAGAAAGTGTTAGACCCCACCCCATAGCCATGCTCATGCAAGCAACCCCAACTAAATGTGGGCCACATACACAAATGCATGAGTATAGGAGGGGAACCTGTTGGGAACGAGAAGGGGCTCAGTGGGAAGGGGAGGGAGACAAGAGGAAAATGGGGGGAATATGATCAGGGTACATTATATGTATGAGATTGTGAAAAATAATTTGAAAAATTGTTAAAAGAATGTATAAATATATTGAAAGAACCAAGGGAAACCATTGTCTCTGGACTCGGTTTAGACTTTCCTTCCCCACCCCAAGACTTTGTGATCTCTGTGAGAATTCAGATAAGACACACAGTGTACTGTGGAAGACAGGTAGCATTTATTGCAGGGCAGGGCAGACTCTCAAAGCGTGAGAACAGTAGCCAGAGAGATCATGCCTATGGGAAGGGACGATGCCAGTTTTATATAGTTATCCATTAATGACCTTCTTGGAAGTTCATGATGTCATGTTCCCCTCCAGGGCCAGAGATAGGATGTGGGTTCCATTCTTGTGACCTGTAACTAGAGTTATGAGTTTTAGTTTTTTGATTATGAGGAGTCCAGCCGCAATATCCTCCAAGCCTGCTAATGTCTTGCTACCTAACTCCATGGTTAAGGAATTAAAGGAAGGTATGGGGACAGGGTTTCATCCAATATAGAATATTAACAGGATATGTTAATTATCAACATCAGTCATCAAAGGAAAATTTTTAAGTCAAAAAATACCATGCCTCTATCAGCTTGCTTCCTTTTGCTATGATAGAACACTAATGAAAAGGGAGGAAAGGTCTTTCACATTTCAGGCCATCATTGAGGAAAATCATGCAGGAACTCCAGCACAGCAGGCTCTGGAGGCCAGAGCTGAAGCACAGACTGGAGAAGCGCTGCTTACTGGCCTGCTTCTCAGGCCTGTGCTCAGCCTACGTTCTTTTACTACCCAGAACTACTTGCCCAGGGCTGGCACTACCCATAGTGGACTGGGCCCTTCCACACCACTCAACAATCAAAAAAAAAAGCCTCACAGACATGCCCACAGGTCAATCCCATAGAGGAATTTCCTCAGCTGTCGGTCCTGATTCCCAGATGTGTCAAACTGACAACTGTAGCCAACCATGAAAAATTCACTGGAGGGATTTGAGCTGACCAAAAACAAAACAAAACAAAACAAAACAAAACAAAAAGAACTACAAACCACACCTGAAGATAAATCAATAGAAATTATTCAGTCTGGAAAACAGAAAGGAAAAAAGAAAAACAAATAGTACCTCCAAGACTCTCCAAGATTCATAAAATGTCATGAAATGAACCAATACACCAACATGCATGTAAGGGAAGGTGTGACAAAACAGGAAAGACAGGGGGGTGTGGAGAAAACATTCAAAAGAGTGACAGCTGCAAAGGTATTGATCTACACAGTCAAGAAACTCCCCAGATGCCACATAACAGGACAAAAGCAAAGGCTCCTCACAGGGAAAAGAAAACCTGCCGAAAGCAGAAAACAAACCAGAAACTTCAAGGGGATCCCAGCCAGTTCAAAGGATGTCCTGTCATCAGCAACCAGTGGGGCAGCACAGCATGTCTAGAGAACTGAAGCAAATCTATCAACCAAGAGTCAGGACCCAGAAAACCCACCTTCCACAAATGACAATGAATAAACAGGCAAGCCCCAAACAGGCAATGTTTTACTGGTACAGCTGATCTGTTAAAAAAAAAAAAAGACCAAAGGAAGTTCTTCACATTGAGAATGAATGATATCAGGCAGCAATCTGTGTCTATACGAAAACACAAAGCATGTCAGCAAAAATAATTATGTAGGTAACTGCAAGAGTGTGATTTGTTAGTTCTTCTTCTGCCTGATTTAAAAATCAATTGCATAAAACAATACATATGTAGTTGTATCATTAGGGTTATAAGGATACAGAAATATACTTAATCACGGTATGATTGGACCCTTAGTTTTATTACATAATATGGAGACCAGAAGTACCTTGTTTAACACCCAATTTTAAGGGGAGTATGGAAATACTTAAGGGGAACAACATTGGCTTTGGAGTCTGCACAGAGTCCTTGCTTTGGGGTACAGTACAGTTATCAATTAACAGGAACGTTAAAGATTTTATTTTATTTTTTAAAATATTTTATTTATTGTTTTTATGTGTGTGTGTGTATTGCCTGCATGTAAATAAATGCACTTGTGTCATGCAACACCTGCAGAGGTCAGAAGAGGCTGTCAGAATCCCTTGGAACTGGAGTTACTTACGGACAGTTGTTAGCTGCCATGTGGGTGCTGGGATTTGAACCAGGGTCTTCTTCAAGAACAGCCAGTGTTCTTAACCTCTAAGCCATCTCTCCATCCCCAAAGATTTTATTTTATTTTTAATTATCTATATGTTTCTGTGTGTAGGTATGTGCACATGAGTGCAGGTTTCATTCAGTGTGGGTGCTGGAAACTGAATTCAGGTTCTCTGCAAGAGTGGTACTTGTTCTTAACTGCTGATCCATCTCTTTAGCCTCTTCCCCAACTTCCTTTTTTGAGACAGGTCTCTTATAGCCTAGGCTGGCCTCAAACTTACTATGAACCTGGGTTTTGAACTCCTAATCCTTCTGCCTCACCTGCTGAAAGATGGGATTACAGGTGTGTGTTAGCATACCTGGCTTCAGCAGGAATACTTTCTGAGGAATGTATTATTAAGTGATTGCCTCATTGCACAAATGTCAGTGCTGGGTCTTCAAGTCAAGGCCTTAGAAATTTCTCCATATTCGCTGTGGGAGGTTGCTGCCCCCGTGACATGGCACACTGCTTTATGGTAACCTTTAATAATAAGAGGAGTATATTCTAAAATAGTGACAAAAGTATCCTATAGTAAGTACATAAGCCAGTAAAATCAGCATTTGATGTCACTACAAGTATTACATGCTGACCATAATTGCATATGCTATGCTGTTATCCAGTGGACAGCACTATAAGTTTATTTGTTTCTTTGTATTATCAAGGAACAGACCTTTGCTTATGTTTGTAGGTGATGCTGTTGCAAAAAACAACATTTTCTGCTGGTCTTTCATGAAAGGTTGTACATGGCGTCCATTGTTGACTGAAGCATCATCGTGTGATACATATCTAGGCTGAGCAGTTTGAACTTCTATATGCTGCTAACTTTGCTGAGACAGCATCTCAGTTTATCATATAACCTGGGTGACCTGTATCTGATCAGGTGTGATATCTGGTTTAGCATCTTTGTCCTATTCATCCTCTGGAAGATTCTTGGGATATGGTGATTGGGTGACAGAGACAAGGCACAAGGGATCAGGATGTTTCTACTTGTATCCCATGCTGTACCTTCCCAGCTCAGGAACCCCCTCCCAAGGCTCACCCAATTCTTACCTCATAACCCCTAAGGCTGTAGCGACCCATCCTTAATCCTTCCAGTTCCTTCATTAGTGTTTCTTATGCAGCCTATATTACAGTCTTCCTGAAGCAATTTGTTTCCAATTTGTCTTCTCTGTTAGGCTAGGTTTGGCAAAGGCTCCTGCCTTCCATTTCTAACCTGTGCTAGCCTGAACACTGGAAAATTAATGAAAGTGTTCAATCAGTGGCCAGCCCCAGGTGGTTCTACCTAATTGCTTATTCCTTCTAAAATAAGAAATACTGGCTATGGCACACTTCAGTTTTACCAAGCATGCTTACACAGTCTTTGCACTTGGACATGAGGAAGGGGATGTGCTACAAAGTCCATAAAATATGGACGACCTCAGTAATGAAAAAATAATAATGCTAACGTGGCACATTTCTTCCTTGGAAGCTGTGAGATTTTGAATAATCTCTCCTTTCTTTCTGTGTCATTTTGATTCTCTGTTGTCTACAGTGAACCTGTGCTGTGTGACTAGGGAAAAAAATAAAGATTAGAGAAACAGGCTGCAGGTGAGCCACAATAAAGCAAAAAAGCATTTTATGTTGGGTATAGTGTATACACTTACAATTCCAGCACTAGGAAGCAGACAGAGGCAGGAAGGTCGGCAGACCCAGGCCAGTCTGTGCTACATAATGAGTTTAAGATCAGCCTGGGACCAGGCATGCTGGTGTACCAAGTGGCCAGCCTGGTCTACATAGTGAGTTCCAGGCCAGCTGGCTGGGGCTACAGGGAGATTCTGTCTCAAAAAGACCAAAAACAAAAACCAACAACAACAACAACAAAAAAAAAAACAACCAAAAACCCAAACCCCAAAAAGATCAGCCTGGGATTTGTATCAAGACCCTGACTCAAAACTCCAACCAACCCAATCCGACAAAAAAACACAGCAAAAAGAAAGTTCAAGTTTTTTTTTCCCCTAGGGAGCAGTTTGAGCAATGAGAATCATGTGGGTTTTCCTGAACTGTTTTGCAGTGACAGCCTTCTAAGCGGTGGCCCTAACAAGTGGCCATGGTGGCCCAGTGCACCTTGTGTACTGTCACTTATTGGCCAGTAGAGGGGACCTTGACCAACCACTGAAGGTCGGGTCGTCATGGCAACCGGGCACGCTAACACGGGGTGTCTGCCTGAGGCTGGCTCTCTGGAGAACAGGGGAAGATGGCACAGAATTTGTATGGTCCCCGCGTGCGGATGGGCAACTGGAACGAAGACGTCTACTTGGAGGAGGTGGGCGCTGCCGCGTCGCTGGATCCCAGGCCCTGCGTCCCCCCACCCTGCCTCACCTGTTCCCACCTGCCCCATTTTCGCTCACCTCTCTGAGCCCCCTGCCTCCTCTCAAACAGCCTCGCCTAGTGCTCCCCACCCGACCCTCTTTGGACCCCGGGGGAGCCCAACCTGCCTCTTGGCCCTCGGTCTGGGGTGGAATCACCGTCTTGTCCTTCACTAAAACCTTGCCTCCGTGTTTTCCGGGTGCTCTGAAGGGCTGGTACACTTATTGACGAGGAAGGCCTGGGCTTTCCGCATCCTCACCCCACAGGCAGCGAAACTCTATAGGCAGGGACGGGTGGCTCTGCCAAATGCTACTCCTGATAGACCCTGGCTGGGATACACGTGGACATTTCTTTTTGTTCTCTGCCTTTCTATTTTTCTTAACGTTCTTTGGTGACGGTGACGGCTGAGAGCCGTTATGCCCCTCCCTCAAGATCACAAATGATGCTTGCTGAACAGTCTGACCCCAAAGCTACCAGCACCTGTGCTGCTCAATAGGGCGATCTTGGGCTCATTCTTTTTTCCTTCCGCAGGAGCGCATGAAAGACTTCTTAGAGAAGAGAGATAAGGGGAAACTTCTCATTCAGAGAAACAGAAGGCTGAAAAACAACCTTTTGAGACCGGTAATTTTAAATTCCAATGTTGATTTCAAAATTCAGATTAAGTGTATTAATCAAGGCAAAATTCCATAAATGTTACAATTTTGAAAACATTAAAGTTTTTGGAAAACCTTTTATAAAATTAATGTGAAAAGTACTGTGCTTAAAATTCCTTAAGATTTTAAAAACATAAAGGAAGTCTGCTCTTAATTATGTTTATTTGCATTTTCCAAATAAAGGAATGGATTAATACATGTAAAAGTCATGTGCCTTTTAGTTGGTACGCAAGAAATTTTCAACAAATGTTGATTGAACAAATTAATAATGGAGTCAGCCCATATGGATTCCACCAGCTTGGACTGGCCTTGTTTCGGATCACTGGGAGTTTTCTTGGCAATGTGGAAAGGAAAGGAAAATTCCCAAAGGGTCTGAAGGAGGGCCTTATTGAAAAGGGTATTAGACTGAGAAAAAGATGCACCCAGAAGCTAAGAAATTGAATGTTTTATTTTAAAAATTGCCATTAAAATTGTAGATGCAGCTTTCGGTATCTGAAGATGGATTTGTTCACTATGGCGACCAAGTGATGCTTGTGAATCCTGACCACCCCCCAGGGGAAGAAGCTGGTGTGTTTCTGGATGGAGACATGAGCCTGTGCATGACCCCAGATGAAATTAATGCCCAGCTTCATGATGAATTAGAAGTGCCCTGTGGCCTGAGTGCTGTGCAGACTAAGGTCCCCATAGGGAGAAACACTTTCACAATTTTGAGGTAAAGATGTTTGGTTTGTCAAAGTGTTACAATGTCTGCTTGGACTCAGCTTAACAATGCTTTGAGGGTCGAGATGCCTCACTGGTAAAGTGCTTGTCTTATAAGCACAAGGACCTGAGCTAGATTCTTAGCACCCTCATTTAAAAAAAAAGCCCAATGTGAAGGCACATGCTTCTAATCCCAGCACCAGGGAGGCAGAGACCAGCAGATCTCTGGGCCTTGTTGGCCAGCCAGCCTAGCTTACTTGATGAGTTCTAGGGCAAATGAAACACCCTGCCTAAAATAATAAATAGATGGGCAGCAGTTGAGGAACAATACCACTAGAGGTTGTCTCTGGCCTCTGCTCCCATGTACACACACACATGCATGATTACACACGTGCACATGTACATGAGCACCCCCACATGTGTGCACTGCAAACATGAACACACACACATAAGATGTGCTGGATGGGGGCAGTGATGACTGCAGGCCAAGGTTATGTGAACGTTTTCTGAGGTTTTATTTTGCTTACTTGAGAGTTATTGTTGAGGCCCTTCTGGCCTTAGACAGCAGGATGATTGGCCATTTGTGTTCAATTCAAAATGTTTGCTTCATAATTATCGGGTCCAAGGAATTAAACTCACATTCTGCTTGGAAGCAAACAGAGTTTTCCCTGAGTAACATTTGAGGATGCTTTGAGCTCATGTGAGTACTTTCTTTCCTCTTAATGTTGTTATGTTAGTTTTACAACAAAATATGTCATTTAATAAAAGGTGGTATGAGATGGGTTTGCTCTTTTAAAATATCTACTAAAAATCTATTTGAGGTTTTAAAAATGAGCATTAAAATCCTTAGAGGGCACAAAGACATATCCACAATTCAAACAATTGCTTTCCCTTTGTTGAAGAATGTGTAGCCTGTCTTTTAAGTCCTTCATTCAGTACAGATGACCACTTCTGTTTCCTGGAAGATTAAGAGGAAAGACTGTATTAAATGTCTGCAGAGGTATAACTTAGGCTCTTTCTAAAGATGTCAATGCACATGACCAGTTCTTAGTGTGTGTTAGCATGGTGTGCTTAGTTCACTCTAGTCAAAAGCTCACAAAACCAGGAGGCTCTGGGTCTGGTCGGTGGGGCAGGGAAAGCAATAGTATGTGGGTTATTAGGGCCAAAATGAAAGAATCTTTATAGCCGGGTATGGTGGCTTAGACTTGTAACCAACTCTGGAATTCTCAGGAGGCTGAGGCAGGACAGCTGCTGTGAGTTCTAGGTCAGTGTGGGTTACAACATAGTGGGCTCAAGACCAGCCTTGGCTTCAGTGTGAGACCCTGTCTCAAAAAGCCAAAAAACAAAACCTTGCGTTTTTCTGCATAAATAAATGAGTAGATTAGTACATGCAAAAGTAAAATGCCTTTTAGTGCTCAAGAAATTTTCAATAAATGTTACACAAATGAATAATGGGTTCAACCATGTGATTGTCCTCTGCTTCTTTTTGTCATTATTGGGTTTCTTGAGAGCTTTGCCTTGGCAAACAAACAAAACAGAAAACTTTTGCTTAGTTAACTAACTCAGTACGGTACTTAAAGAAATATGCATTGTCAAGAAAACCCATTGTAGGCAAACTGCCTGCGCTAAGAGCAAAGTCTCAGAATGATTCTAACACAGAACCCTTCTCTCATGTTGCCTCCTCGGACAGTACAGGCAACAACACCAGGGGCCAAGTCCTTAGATATGGGCAGGACTTCTGCCTTGGCATAGTGGGAGGACTGGAAAACAAAATGGTGAGTCTTCTCTTGTCTTGTGGACTGATGTGGATGCTTTTTGATACATTAGTAGATTTTGCTGTATTTATTTTTGTTGCTAGTAGTCCCTCCTCCGTGCTGCTTGACTTTTAACTTGTAGCTGTCATAACATTATATTTCTGAGTAAAACAGATCAGTTTTCCTTTGAAGTTACCCCCCCGCCCCCTTGTGTGTCTGTATTTGCACATGTGTATATGACATCTTTTAGGGGTCAGTTTTTATCTTCACCTTGTTTGAGGCAAAATCTCCCTTGCTTGTGCTGTTTCCCTGTGCCCTCCAGGATAGCTGGCCCATGAATTTATGAGCAAGTCTCCCGTCTGCCTCCCATCTTGCTATAGGAGTGCCAGGGTTACAGGTGTGCGCTACTGCATCCATCTTTTTATCTTGGTTCTGGGATCCAAACTCAGGCCACCAGGCTTGCACGGCAAGTGTTTTACCCAGAGCCATCTCCTCGGTCTCCCTAAGGTTCAGTCTGTTTAGAGATCTGATAAGATAAAAAGAAAGTATTAATTTTTAGATGTTTACATGTTGACAATTTTTGCATTTATTCTTTAATACGCTTGGGATTTATTTTGATTAAAAGGTTTTATACCTGAGTTTTCCCCAAATGTCCCTCAACCGCCTATGTTAGCTCTTGAACAATCATCCTTCTTTATGGACACTCTACTTCCTTAAGCATAGTTTAAATTATGCTATGTGCTGCATATTGTTCCTGCACTTTCTATTTAGATCCATTGAAGTCAGCTATTTTTATTCTAGGACTATAGTATCTTGATTATTGTAATATACTTTGACAGCTCACTGTTTCCCCTATTATCTCCCTTTGTCTGAATTACATTAGGAATTAATCTTTGAGTTAAATGTGATAATTATCTTTTTCAACCTTCTATGCCTTTGCAGAGAAAAGTTGCTTGTGTTTGGTTGGCCTTGTAAAACTGAGTACACTTCCATAGTTAGTAGCTTTACAGTTTGTATTCTTGTGAGGTAGCTCTCAAGGAACTCTCAGGAAAATTTTGGTCAGGGTTTGTGATTTCTTCATGTGGTAGTGACACTGGTCTTGTTATAATTATTTCTTTTGTCTTGAACTTTTGAATATCAGTGCAAGGAGGTTCTTTTGATAGAATAAGGGATAAAATATTTGATAGAGTGGAGACTAGTTTTTCCTGTAAGAAATATAAGAAAACTGGGGCCAATTAGATGTAAAGGTACTTAAAAGCAAGGACAGATAATCTGACTTTCAACCTCAGACCTACAGGGTAGAAGGAGAGACTCAACTCGCAAGCTGTCCTCAGACTGCTACAGGAGTGTTGAGGTACATGTGTGCCTCCCATAAAATAAATATAAAACAAAGGAAAACTTTTAATTTTACATCCACCTTTGATGATATCACTTTAATTTTTCAGTTTTTCAGTTGGTGCTTTTATATCCATTTCATCTTCGCATGGTGACAATCTCTCCTCAAATTCTCTTACCTCTAATTTCTGTGTCTTGTCTTTGAATTAGCAAGTACTTCTAGGACATTCATAAAATCCTGCTGATAGGACCAATAAGATGGTTCAGTGAGTAAAGGCACCCACTGCTGGCCTGGTGACCTGAGTTTGATTCCCAAGACCTGTTGGAAGGAGACAAACAACTCTTGCAAGTTGTCCTCTGACTCCCCATACATGATGCAACACACACACACACACACACACACACACACACACACACACACACACACGCAAATGTAAAAAACAAAATGGAAAAAAGAAGAAAGCCCCTGTTGACTGTGGCCTTGTGGGTTGGCTGCTGGTTCTCTTCTCTTTACCTGAACACAGCGGTTTGTGGTTGAGACAGGTATGGTTGCCTTTTGAAGCCCTGGTTTTCATGTCAGCATTGTCACCCCCATCACAGGGCCCAAGCCCTGGTGTTCCTTGCGCTGTTCCCCTTTCCCACCCACATCCAGCTCACAGTGACTCCCTGTGTGCTCTCTCCCTGGCACACCTTGGCCCATCTTGTCATTCCCCATGCCAGTCACACTCCAGGCCTCAGGTATCTGCCCCATCAATCTGTCCTGACTTCAGACCATCCTAGACAGGGGCTTCTCAGCAGTGGCTCCTCACCACCCTTTGAGCATTTAATGTCCTCTGTAAGATGCCTTCATCCTCTCTAAGTTCCCGGGTTCGGCTCTGGGCACACTGCCTCCTCCTCGGAACTCTTCCCCGGACCTTGAAAGAGCACTGCATCCCCTCTCTACTCTCCATCTCACACTTCACTGCTCTGCCAGACAGCCCTCTCTTTCAGAGCTTTTTGTGTGTTTGTCAGCTTCAGTATAACCAAACACTGAGACAATAAAAAGAGGAAAGGTTTTTGGGGCGCGGTGGAGCACATCTTTAATCCTAGCACTTGGGAGGCAGAGGTAGGTGGATCTCTGTGAGACTGAAGCCAGCCTGATCTATACAGTTAAGTTCCAGGCCAGCTGGGGCTACAGGGAGACCCTGTCTCAAAAAAACAGAAACAAAAAATAAATAAATTTTAAAAAGAAGGTTGATTTTGACTCACAGTTTTGGAAGCTGCAGTCCAGCATCAGTTAATCCCACTGCTTTGGCCTGTGGCAAGGCAACTCTTCGTAGTGGGAGCTTGTAGTCAATCCAGTGAAGCCACTTACATTAAGAGCCAGAGAGGAAAGTGAGCTATCCCACAGCCAGCTTCTGAGGCACACCTCCAGAAATAGAAGATCCACCCACTAGGCCCCACCTCCCAAAATTCTATCAAATCCTGCCAGCTTGGGGATCAGTCCTTTAACACAATGAACAGTCAAAGATGAAAGAACAGCAAATGCTTCTCTCCTCTGGGTAGAAAACGTATTGACGATTATAACTTCTGCCTTCCCCTTCATATACCAAGCCCAGCGTCCCAAATAAAAACCACTTACTAAAAACCCATCAAAAGTCCGAGAAACAACATCCATGTTCAAAGCGAGGGAACCAGGAAAAGAACTAGCAAGGAGAGAATATTTTGGGCTTCTAGAAGGATGGCTGGGGCTGAGGGGAGGGAGCTTTTCAATGTAGCCAGGCAGTTCACATGCATTCCAATGGGAACACAGATTCCAGAAAGTAAGGGTCATCTCATAGTCTCACAGTGAAGACTGGCTCTGATAGCGCTGGGTTGAAGAGTACCTCACCTCAGGCGCCTAGTTTCAGCAGTGTTATTGATGGTGCATAAGGTACTGACCCATATCTTGAAAAAGAGGAGAGCAGGAGATGGGGTGTGGGAAGGAAAAAGGGAGAGGGAGAGAAAGGGAGGGAGGGAGAGAAAGATCTGGCATATCATTTCATTTCTTAGGCAGAGAGGAGCTGAGCTTTCTCACGGGATGGGAAGGAACAGGGTTCTGGAAACTGCTTTTGTACTTTCTTGGTGGCTCCTTTCCCCAGTTCTTCTGGTAGCTGTGACTCAGTTCATGTGCTTGTTGCCGTTTCCAGTTATATTTATCAAGCGACCACAGGACCCTTCTGAAGTCCTCTAAGAAGTCTTGCCTCCAGGAGGTGACCCTGATAGATGAGACCTCCCACCTGAACTGCTGGCAAGCTGCTTTCCTGGATCCCCAGCTGCGCCTGGAATATGAAGGCCTCCCGGTCAGGGTGAGTCTGCCACCTGGGAGACTGGGGCCTGGGGTCTGTGAAAGGAAGGGTCATGGTCCACACCTGTCTATGAAGTAGAAGCTTACCATGGGCCCAGTAGCTTGTGAACTTTCTCCTTTTCTTTCATTTATAACTCAAATGTGGAGAGCGCTAGTTTGTTTTGTGGCAGAATTCTGCATTCCTGTCTGTCAACCTTGGCTGCAGATTAGAATCACCCCAGAGTTCTGCAAAAGACCCTAGGGCTCTTACTCCAACATAGGCAGGCTGTGAGCTCAGTGTGAGATCCCAGCATGCAACATGGCTTCTCAGCTTTGTCTGTCCAGGCCTCACTTAGGTCTGCCTCCCTCCTTTCTTTCCTTCCTTTCCTGTACCCTCTCTCCTCAAACTCCCTTCCTTCTTCCCTCACCTTCCTCTCAAATCTTCCATTTCTTCTACTCCCCCCTCCCCCTCTTTTCTCTCTTCCTCTCTCCTTTATGCCCTTCCTTTCCTTCTAATGCCCCTCCACTCCCCTCCCCTCTCTTCTCCTTTCTTTCTCACTCTATAGCCCAGGCTGGCCTGGAACTCTACATCCTCCTGTGTATATCTGTGTACCTGGCTTAAGTTCTCATTTCTAAAGATCCTGGGAAGTTTGAGGGAAGGGAAGGAGCAGCAAGCAAACACTCAACGCAGGCCCAGTCTGTGATCACTTTTGTCTCAGACCATGGGCCAAGTGGGATGGGAGTCTGAGGTGTCATCCTCTCCAGAGGTCCCTGGGTACAAACCGGGCTCATTGCTTCTCAAATCCAAGCCTTTCCTACACAAAGCACGAGGTATCTGCCACATGGGCGTGTGTATGTGTGTATGTGTATGTCTTGTTGGAAGTCACTAGAAGCATGTGGTATTAGTGGTTTTATAGGATTTGCATGCCCTGCCCACTGTCCAGGGAGGGGTTGCAGTCACAAGTCACCCCGAATCTGTTCTACACAGTGGGCCTGTCTCTTCAGAGCTCTGGCAGGGGACCCCAGCTTCCTGAGGTCCTTACTGAGTTTCCCAGGGTAGAGGATGTTTGCCTTATCCATAAGGAAACTGGCTTGGTGATCTTCCCTGCAGCCATTTGTTGCCAAGCTTGGCCCTCCTAGGAAAGTGGGTGTGGCTTTCATTTTCTCTGGTCAGCACCCCTGTAAGTTAGAGGTGTTCATGATACCTCCTTGGGGGCTCTGTGAGGGCCCAAAGCTTAGCTTACATGAGCCACAGCCAAGTGGCAGAAAGCTTGCTGAGATGCTCATTGTGATTGGTGGCAGTGACTGTACAGACGAAGGGGCAGCAGTGTGGGCACAGAAATTCTTTCTTCACTGCTGACTCTCCTTGTGGTCCAGGCAGACCTCTGAACCTCACTCATGCAAGCTTGCACGTCTGCCAAATGGAGACTCTAGACCTGTCTGAACTACCTTGCATATGCCAGACTCCAACTGTACCCAGGGTTCATCCAGGTGGAAACATCAGCTGTTGAGGAGAGGGCTAATGTGTATAGGAAAGTGGGGTGCCTTAAACAAAGGCTGTGGGGAAGGATGCTGAGAGGATTTGGTTGGGTGGGTTTAGGGGCAGTTTTGGTAGAGGGGCATTGCTGAACTTGGAAGCTGACAGGAAACAGAGGGCGATCTTATGACTAAGCATGTCACCAACTCCTGTTTTGAGGGAGGGCAGACAGGAGCCAGACTGAGGCTGATGGTAAAGAAGGGTAGTCATGCCTGTCAGCTGGGACAGCTGCATGATGGGGGTTTTCTGGCTTGGTCAGTGTTGATGTTTTGACTGTGACTAGGGTGCTTGGCATCCGGTCCACACCAATCATGATCACAGTGGCCTTGTGTGATTGTGAGTGTTCTGTGAAATGGATTCTGTTCACCAGGAGGGTGATAGGACACAACTGTGGGTACAGCCATGGGCACCAGGCCAGCTCACACACCAGGGACTGCCTTCTCCTCTGACAGTGCCCAGTTTACATGAACTAGGATTTTTAAGATAATGTTTATTTGACCAGGTATGGTGGCTCACATCTCTAATATCAACTCTCAGGAAGCTGAGGCAAGAGGATCCTGAATTCTAGGTCAGCCTGGGGATGTATAGCAAGGTCTTGTCTCAGAAAAGTTGTTTCTTTCTGATTATAAACATAATATATATTCATATATGGAGTCAGAAAAGTAAAATATTAAAATTACCAGTAACAGTTTCATCTCCCAGAGACAACCACTGTTATTTACTATCATTTCTATGCATATATATGTATATAATATATTTTAATAGGACATGATGAAGGCCTAGGGAGATGGCTCAGTGAATAGAGTTCCTGCTGCATAAATACAAGGACCTGAGTTAGGATTCCAGCACCCACATAAAAGCAGGCTTGGCAGTATGTACCTATAACCCCAGGGTTGGGGAAGTAGAGACAGGAGGCTCTCTAAGGCTTGATGGCCAGTCAGCCTATCTGATCTGTGAGCTCCAGGTTCAGTGAGATATCTTGTCTCAAAGAACAAGGTGGAGTGTGATGGAGGGAAATACCCATCCCCTCTGGTCTCCACATGCACACTTATACATGCACACATACACACACATATGCATATACGCACACATGTGTACACATCCATACAAACATGTACATATACCACACAAATAGGACATTGTAAATCTATATATTTACTTAATAACATTATGAGCTATATCTCATGTTGTCAAAAATCTTCTCCAATATGACTTCAATTGATTATTCTACCATAGGGATCTCTACCATGATATATTTCATCAAACCCATCATGGTTTGGTTTCTAAGCTAGTCCATGTATTTATTATATACACACATGCACACACAAACACAGACAAAAACATATATATGTATATATATATACTTTGAAATGAATATATTGAAATATTTTTAGAGTTTGCTTTTAGATACTAATAGGTGCTTTCTTTTTTTATCCTCTAAAGGCAAATGAAAAACTTATCATCTATCATCGACACACAAACCGGGCCCTGGTGGTCCATCGGCATCTCTTCTTAAGGTATTGTACTGTTGCAAAGTGCCATGGCAGGTTGAAGTTCATGCATATAAGCAGAGACGCTGAATTTAAAGTCTGTCCAGACAGGAAGAAAAGGTCCTTTGGTGCTGAAATGTTGTCATGTTGAATTTTGATGCCGAAGTCTTGTTAGAGTCCCTTTGCTATTTAATAATGGACTCCCCCAGGGGAGGATTTTTTCTATAAAGGGACCTTACCTGCCCAGTCCTAGGCAAACAGTGTAGAGCATTC
Organism: Nannospalax galili; assembly: GCF_000622305.1. Taxonomy (NCBI): domain Eukaryota; kingdom Metazoa; phylum Chordata; class Mammalia; order Rodentia; family Spalacidae; genus Nannospalax; species Nannospalax galili. Next base: position 184,367 of record NW_008355786.1, on the reverse strand, counting down.
CTGTAAACACATCACATTTCAGGGACCCTGGAGGGCTTCATAGAACAGTTGGCTTCATGAGGTGCTTTCTAGGTGAGATGCATTCTTTTGGAGCGGTGTCACTCAATTTCCAACTAGAATCCTTTCTTTTTGCCTCAGGACCTATTTTGGAAAGGAAGTTGAAGTTGCAGCTCACACACATCTGGATTCACACAGAGCTGAAAAACCCAAGAACCACTGGATGCTGGTTACTGGAAATCCCAGGAGCAACTCGTCTACCATGTTGGATATACCTAAACCACCGGCAGAGGACACTCGTGCTGTGGAGCAGGCCATGGGTATCAGCATGTAGTGACACCCTAGACACGCATGTGTTCTCTCAGGGCCTGTTATCATCAATTGTAGCTTTTTAAAGAAATTAACAGTATTGGTTGTGCTTCAAGTTGTTTTCAGTAGGGTCTAGAACTCTCTGAATATTATATTAAAACAAAGACCATGTTGAAATTATTGACTTAGTGATGAAGGCCTAGCTGTGGGAAGCAAATAACATTTGAAAATGAATACTATTTGAAGTGAGATCACCCCTGTTGTATCCAAATTTTGAAGAACTTGGTGTCCCCCACATAGATTTCTTTTAGTAGTAGGAACCCTCAAGACCCGTGTTCCTTTCTAAAGCTATGTCTACATAATAAAGCTGCCAGAAGCATGCAGATGTTTCAGCACTGCTGTTTCTCCCTCATTCCTCTCCCATATGTGCTCTGAGCTATGTATGGCCTTGCCTTGGAATTAAAATCCCCCGTCCCTTACAAAACATCTTATTTTTCTTTCAATCTCAGTCTTGGGAGGCCAGGTCCCCTATTTAATCAGTGATTTATGATCTTATGATGACTTTCAAACCACAGAAACCTTTTATTTCCAGCTAATCTTAGAAACTGACCCATTCATTATGTCATACACGTGATTAGAAAGATCCTGACAGAATAAATGTGTATCCATCCTTCCATTTATTTGTTCAGCTATTCATTCTGCCTTTGATATATATAAGATTTCATGACAGAACAAATGGCCTGAGGCTCTAGCCTTGTAGGTGCAAGTAAGACACAAGGCTGGCTCCAAAGAAGCATGCTGAGAGGCAGGAAGTAGGTGACAGCAGGTTCTAAGTAGAATAACTTAGCCTAAGCAGACTTCACGAGCAGGCATTGCCACCAAGTGCTGAGAGTTTCAGGGCTGAAGATATAGCCTTGGCTATGTGTTGGGGTCACCCTGGAGAAGAGCAACAGTTAATGTCAGCCCAGTCAGAAATCCTGCTTCAAGTCAGGGTGCAGTTTGTGTGTTGGGTTTTGTTCCTCTGATGGTCCATGTGCTATGAGTGCTGTGAAGGGGAACCCATAGCTTTAGGGGATGGAGAATAAGTAGCAGTTTCTCAGAGTGGCCAGAGAAGGTTTTCCTCAGTGGGTGCCAACCTGGCTATGCACTGGAGCTTCTGAAGACTGTTTGGAAGACCCAGTGCCCAGGATATACTTCACACCATCAAATCAGAGCTTCCAGGTAGGGCTTTAAGGATGCAGATGCTTGGACCCATCTCCAGAGAGTCTCATTTAGTTTATTTAGAGAAACCCCAGGATCAGTATTTTGGAAAAACCTGCTAATTTGTTTTAGGGTAGTTCCTGGATAGAGAGCCGTTGTCCTGGAAGAGGAAGGTCAAGTATGTTTGTGGGTCTCCAAGGACAAAGCCGGACTGGTAGAGCTGGGCCACCTGCCCATCTGGGGAAGACATTCTATAATAGCCAGAGTCATCAGCAAGCATAGCAACCAGTTCTGGGTCATTCTCATTCCCACCACGAGAGGAGCTCAACACCCACCATGAGCTCATTCTCACTATCTACCATGGGCTCATTTTCAACACCTATCACAGGTTCATTCTCAACACCGACCATGGGCTCATCTCAATACTTACTAGGGGATCATTCTCAACACTTACCACGAGTTCTTTCTAGATGTCTACCATGGGCTCATTCTCAACACCTACCATGGCTCATTCTCAATATCTATCATGAGCCCATTCTTCTCACCCCATGACACCATTCTCAATACCTATTTTTCTAGGTTCATTCTATTGCTGTAACAGATGCCCTAACTGAAAGCAACTTCAGTGGGAAAAATGGTTTATTTGGCTTACAATCCCAGGTCATAGTGATTGTTGAGGGAACTCAAGGCAGGAACTTGAAGGCGGGCCTGCTTACACGCATTACCTCTGACCAAGGAACTCACTTCACACCCAAAGAAGTACTGCAGGAACAGTGAAGAATGCTGCTTGCTAGCTGACTCTAGGCAGGCTTACACTCATGTAGCTAGCTTTCTTAGACATTTTAAGACCACCTGCCTAGGGATGGTACCACCCACATAAGACTGGGTCCGCCTACATCTATTAACAAACATAGCAATCCTCCACAGACATACCACAGGGCAATCTGATCTAGGAAATTCCTCACTTAAGGCCCTCCTCTCAGATGACTTCAGACTGTGTCAAGTTGACAGTTAAAGCTAACCAGGACGCCTACCATGAGGTCATTCTTATCATAAGGGTGTCCTTAATACCATAAGAAAAACTTTCAAACAATGTCTTTCCTGCAAGATAAAATGCAAATTCAAATTTAATCACTTGATACACAAAGCCAAGAGAAATACTCAGCCTGAAAGCAGTTGCTATATCCAACATACAGCAGGCCTGGAGAGATGGCTCAGTGGTCAAGAGCACTGACTGCTCTCACAGATGACTCAGGTTCTATTCCCATCCACCACATGGCTGCTAATTACTGTCTGTTACTCAGGTTCCAGGGGATCTAGTGCCCTTTTCTGGCCTCTGTAGGCATTGCAAACATGTGGTACACTCATATGCATTCAGGCAAAACACTCATACACACAAAATAAAAACAATAACATTATAAACAATATACAGCACTAGAGTAGCCTAGAGCAGACCTGTCCTGTCCTCTTCATGGTGTCTGACACGCCTTTGGTTGTCACAAGTGGAGTAGTGTTACTATCCTTCAGTGCATGGAAACCAGAAATGCTGCCATGCATACGAGAATTACAGGGTTCCAAACAATCAGGGTTGCTGAATGTAAGAACTGTTGATGTAGAAGGAGCATCTAGAAGGAAAGCCCAGTTCTGCTGTTTGAAGCTGTCTGACCTCAGCAGGTAATTACCTCTCCAAGCTTATTTGCTGCATCCTTTGTAATGAGCTCATTCATTCATTGATTCATTCAATGAGCTATTTCTCAGGAAACGATGATACATTGATGAATAATGTCTGATACATAACACCAGAGAGTGGTGACAATTAAAAGGGTAAAGACCTTTTATAATGTTGCAAGGTGTTCAACAGAGGACACTGAGGTATAGGTGATGTGGATAACAAGCTCTCCCACTCCAGTTACTGAATACATTCTAACTATTATGAGATGCACGGAGTTGTTTGTATACTTTTTCCAGTTCTGGGGACCAAACCTAGGACCTTATGCCTGCAGCTCTATTACTGAGCTGTATCTCCATCCCAGAGTTTTCTTTTCCGTATGTATGTAATGTGTGTATGATGTGTGTGTATATGTGTATTTGATGCATGTGTGATATGAGTGCCTGTTCATGTGTGTAAGTGCAGGGCTGTACATGCCATGGAGCAGGTATGGTGGTCAGAGGACAACCTCGGGTGTCAGTGCTTACCTTCCACCTCCGAGTCCCTCTTTTCTTGTTCACTGCTGCATACACCAGACTGCATGGCCCGTGAACTCTCAGAGATTCTCCTGTCTCCACCTCCCATCTTGGCATAAAAGCACTGGGGTTGCAGACACGAGTTAATCAAGACTGACATTTATATAAGTGTTGAAGATTTGAACCCAGGACCTCACACCTGTGAAGTAAGCACTTTACCAACTGAACTATTTCCTCAACTCATTTTTAAAAATTTTAACCTGTGTGCTTTACAGTTCTGGCTCTGCTACCACCAGCCAGGTAGCAGTCATGCCATAGTTGTCAATGGATACAGATGTACAAACTTGGATGGTGGCAATAATTTCTAATGGTGGAATTAAAAGCCCTTGGTGGTTCAGTCAACAAAACTTTGGAGAATCCAGTGAGGCAGGACACAGTGGGTACTCTGTGTGGTAAGCACCACCCTGGAGCTCATCTCTATCATTATTATCTTCTGGTCTCAGCTTCTTTTCTACATGCAATGGCCCTTTTCATGCTCAGTCAAATCAGTGGTCTTCCTGGAGTACTTTCTACCTGGTTGGTTGTTGAGGAACCAGAGGGTATAAACATGCTCCTTTCTGCAGGGCTCCTGCAGGGGAGATGGTGCTCAGGAGATGAACATAGTCCATTCTTATTGGAGGAAGAAACAAAATCCAGCAAAAGCTGAAATCAAAGAGGGTGAGAAGGAAGATGAGACACTGACAAGGTGCCATGGCCACAGTATGAAAATCTGTACTTACTAGTGCAGGCCATAGGGAGCCACAGGAGGGAGGAGCAGAAGAGGGAAAGCATGAAGAAGGGAGGCTAAGCCTGGAGGGAGGAAGGGAGGAGTTGCAAGGTCAGTTGAAGGAGGTTGTTGTGACTCAGATCACAGCTGTGTAGTCTGAAGAAGAGAGCTGAGCTGGCACTCTGATGCATCTCTGCAGACTATTTCTTATTCCTAAACCTTCACCAAAGTAAAAAATAGAAATATCTTGTTTTTGAGACAAGGTCTCCTTGTAGCCCCAGCTGGCCTGGAACTCACTATGTAGACCAGGCTGGCCTCGATCTCACAAAGATTTGCCTGCTTCTGCCTCCTGAGTGCTGGAATTAAAGGCACACGCCATCATGCCTGGATTGAAATATCTTTTTTTTCCCCCACTAGTAAATTCACTCATTTGGAGCTTTATAAAAGGAATGACCATTTAGAATCATTTATATATTGGATGATAGCACAATACAAACTCATTTATCGAGGACATTTGACCAATGCTGTGCCTAACTGAGTTACCGGACTCTAGTTCTAAGGGGAAACCCTGTTGTGAGGCAGACAATTGACTAATAGATTAACTCTTCAAATGAAAAGGAAAACTTTTCTAAAAATGAACCTTCCATATGACCTGGTTATATCACTCCTTCGCATATACCCAAAGGATTCATCCTATTGCTTAGACACTTGTACAACCATGTTTGTTGCTGCTCTTTTCACAATAGCTAAGAGATGGAAGCAACCTAAGTGTCCATCAACTGATGAGTGATTAACAAAAATGTGGTAGATTTAAACAGTGGAGTTCTACCTAGCAGTAAAGAAAGATCAAATAATGAAATTTGCAGGTGAATGGATGGATCTAGAAACTATTATACTAAGTGAAGTAACATAGACTCAGAAAAACAAGACATAATGTCCTCCCTCATTTGTGGATATTAGCACCAAATCTTTATAATATGAATCCCACTGAAATGAGCCAACAGCCCATGGAAAACATGATTTTGAGACCCTGAAAGTTCAGTGCCTTGCCACAGTGGGAGGATGATGACCCCACACCTATCACCCCCTCCAAGGCTCAGGGACTTTTGCAGAACAGGTTGGCGGAAAGAATGTAAGAGCAGGAGGAAGGGGTGGAGTGTTAAGCAGAAGTGTCCTCTGACCACTATGCCAGGAAGCTATAGTCACACCTCCTTCCCATGCTCATTAAGGAGTTGATGGGGGAGTCAGTTACCCCTCCCACCCAATCAGATGACCTTAGCTGCATGTGGGGGAGGGGCTAAGGATATATAAGTGGAGAATGCCATTAGGCACCTCTCTTGCCACTTTGTGTGGCTGTCAGGAAGTCACAGGACGTATATTTGAATGTCAACTTTCCAGTGCAGCTGTAAATGGGGGGTGGGGACACTCTTCTGTAAATAAACCCCCACCCTATGCTCTGTCAGCAAGCCCAATAAGCTTGTTAGGATTTTTATTTTTTAAAAAAGGACAAAGCTAATGGAAACCATTATTTCACCAAAGTTGACACCATGTTGGCAAATCCTTTAGTCTTTGATTTCTTATTCCTATTTTTCCCCCCTTAAACTTCATTGCATTTTTTTTTAATGTAACCCCTGCTTCAAATTATTCCTGGTCTCCATAGTGAATCCAGGCCAGCTAGGGCTACAGGGAGTGTTAAAAATTGCCTCTCTTTGGAATAATAATAATAATAATAAAAAAGAATAAATAATTTAGAAAACATTGTGTAGAGGCCAGGAGTGTAGCTCAGTGTCAAAGTACTTGCCCACCATGCTTGAGGTGCTGGGTTAAATCCCTAACACCTAGTATTTGACAATCTTAGACAGCCACCTCCCATGCCAAGACTTAACCCAGGTTTTCACACATGTGAGGCAAGCACTCTGTCTCTAAGCTACACCCTCAGCCTGTTTTCTAAGTTTTAATACCTACTTTAATCTTTATGCATGCCTTCTCTTTACTGTATGAGGTGTGATAATGCCAGTTCATACCTAAACAGCATTTTAGAAACTGTTTAAATAAATTAAAATTAATATGCCAAAAAAAAGAAAAGGAAAACTACAAGAAATAAGGCCAATAGCTTAAACTGAATTATAAGAAAAGAATTAAGGGTCTAAGGAGCATCTCAAAACACATTCAAAGGAGGACAGCAATGGGTGTCATCACTGGGCTGGTAGGTGACAACAGAACCACGGTGTCAGCTCCTTCAGCAGCCAAAGATGCTTTGGCCTCACCTGGCCATTCACAGAAGAGCAAAGAGGCCCAGGCAGGGAAGGGACTCAGCACAAGGCCTCAGGGAAGACAGAGGCAAGTCCTCAGAGATATGGTTACTGGGAGGTGGGGGCTGATCAGTGTGAGGTCATCTTAGTGCCGTCACGAGTGGAACGGGGGTAAGGGCAGCAGCCTTTGGAAGTGAGGTGCTCAAGTTTCTCTCCTGTTGATGTGGTCATGCAGTTTCCCAAAGTGGCCACAAGATGTCAACATTAATAATGTGAAGTCAACCCTGGAAAGGGCTCAATAAGTTTGAGATTAACATCAAATTATGTGTGACTTTATAGTTTTCAAAATATGCATTTTAAGACAGAGAATCATAAAAGCACCCTGTTAATGGGACCAGATCATTTTTTCTTTTTAAAATAAAAACTTTTAAATATAAAAAATACGGTGTATGAGAAATATGTAAATACTGCTCTAAGTGGTATTGGGAGGGTGTGTACAAAAGTGGGTTCAGATTAGAGCTTGGCCCCTTGGGACTTGTTATGGACATTCATCTGGAGCCAGAGTTGGCCCCACTCACCACACCCTGATCCCCAGTCTCAGGACCCCTCAGGATGCAAACCCAAAACTGACTCCACTGCTTGCCATTGTCTTTACCAAGCCTCCGCTTTCTCTCTGGGAACCAGATTAACTCAGAACTGTTCAGAAGAGTAAATGCAGAGAAAATGAGTGGTTCACTCAGCCACTCAGTGGACTCAGTGTGGACAGTGGTCACCTCCTAGAGGCATGACCTTGGGAGGTCATGGTACTTCTTTGAGCTTCTAGTCACTCATAGGCTAAAACGTCACCATTTCATCATCTGGTTGTGTAGACTGGACAAGGTTACGTAGGCAGAGTGTTCTGCATCCTGCCTTGCCCTGTGTCAGTAGCGATTCTCCTCACTATGTGGCCTCTTGGGCTGATCTCTACCTATTCTACGCGCTACCTTCTAATTCTTTTTTTTAATTAAAATGATTTTTATTTTATGTGTATGCATGTTTTACCTCCACATATGTAAATGCATCCATGTCACGCAATGCCCAAGGAGGCCAGATACAGGTGTTGGATCCCCTGGAACTGGAGTTTCGAATGGTTTGTTAGCTGGAACCAAACCTGGCTCTTCAAGGGCAGCCAGTGCTCTTAACCACTGAGCCATCTCTCCAGCCTCCCCCCATTCTAATTTTTAAAATGCTTATTTCCTTTCCGTGTCACTATGAACTCCTATACACACATGGTTTTGATGTCTGTAGCCCCCATGTTCTTGGCTCATAAATCTCCTGCTGCTGTGCAGAACATGGAAGCTTAGAGATGGAGTGACTCGCCTGGCACTGCATGTGAACTGGTACTTTCTCCACCACTGACTTTCACTGTTAATAACAATGGTGTGCTCCCTTCTCTGTCTACTATGCCAGACTGTAAACTCATTGAAGAAATTCCCAATCTATCCCCTGTGTTAGAGGACCATCATCATCACCATCATTAACATCTATTGAGCACTTATTGTATGCCAGGTATTTTCCATACCTTTTTAGTGGTGCAATCAGTTTAATTTTCACAGTGAGATAAGTACCATCATAATCTGAATTTCACAGGATAGGAAGCCCAGGAGAGAGGTTTTCATGTCCAGCTTGGAGGAAGTCAAGCAGCCTAGACTCCAGCCCAGAGCACTTGATCACTGAGCTGTGCTGCTTCTTAGGCAGAGATCTTTCATGAATTTTTATCAGATTGAGTTGTTTTCTAAGAATGGAAGCCAGGAATGCTGTGGTGGAGACTAGGATATGACTCTAGGTGTGTGCTGAAGTTGCTGCAGATGTGTTCTGCTGACAGAGAACAGGCAGGATGCTGAATGCTCAAGTGTATAACCTTGCCCAGTCTGTACTGCAGGGTCATGGGGATGGGTGGTAATTTAACTTGTGAGTAATAGAAACTCAAAAAGATGCCATCGACTCCAAGACCACTCATGTAGGAGGTGAACACTGTCCACACTAAGCTGTCTGGGTGGATCTGGAGTTCTTCGTCATTGGATCCTGGTGGGGAGACCCATGCCTTCAGGGAATAACTGAACATGAGAGGAGGATGCAATGGGAGAGAGGCGTAAACATGGTCTCAGCTCAGATACCGTCTGCTCTGGGGCAGTGGGTGCTAGAGTTGGAAGCCATGGAGGACAAAGACCCCAGTACCCCTTATGACACAAATACATGGTGGGACCAGAGGCATTTGTGACAGCATAGATGAACCTAGAAAGCACTGTGCTAAGTGAAATGAGTCATAGAAGGCTAGGTCTCCCAGGCTTTCCCAGGTAGAATCCAAAAACGACTTAAAGAAGAGACAGAGAGGAGAAAGGAGCTTCCCAGGGCTCAGGATGTGAGTGCCGAGATGATCTGAGCAATGATGCAAAATTCCAGTAAGAAGAGGACAAGCTCTGTGCCTGCCTCAGCAGTTCATAACTACTGGAAGGATTCAGAGAAGACTGGCCTAGCTACAGAGCAAGGATGACACACAAATGTGTGGAGTTTTTTATATGTTTGAAGTGGTAATGGTTTGGGAATTCCAGAATAGAAGGATTCCCTTAGCATTACTTTCTTGCATGGTGCGTGATAATGTACCTTTCTTTTTTTTTTTTTTTTTTTTTTTTTTTTTTGAGAAACCTCACAATCAATCCTTAATAGCCATTTTATAAATAAAAAAACATTTTGCAATGCAGATTTCTAATTTGTTAAAGAATAAATTCAGGGGCTGGTGACATGACTCAGTGGTAAAGAGCACTTGCTGCTCTTGCAGAGGACCTGGGTTCCATTCCCAGCACCCACATCAGGCAGCTCACAATGTCCTGTGACTCCAGTTTCAGGGGATCTGACGCTCTCTTCTGGCCTCTGTGAGCACCAGGTATGTACATGGGGCACATACAGACACTCAGGCACATACACATATACACATAAAATAGATGAATCTTTTAAAAAATAATAAACAAACATTTAATTCTTCCTACATATACTACAACTCTGCAGACCAACTCATCATGAAATCCAAATAATCTTGTACATTTTTTTTTGTTAGCAGTTCGTTTCAGAGTCCATGAAGCATCATGTAAATGTTGGTGTGTCTTAGACTGCTAATATTTCTTTATATAATTCAAAACATTCAACTGTGAGGCTAGTTTTAAAAACATTAAGGGAAACTTTTGGAAAATAATGCTGACAATATTTAATTAATCATGCAATTCCTTGAATTATGATGAAAGGATGAACTTTCTTTTTTATTTCAATTATTAACATATGTTAACTGGCTTAATCGTCCATATTAATGGGTTTCACTATGAGAGTTCCATACATGCATTGATTTCGATTTAAGCGTGTCCACACCCTCATTATTGCCTTCTTCTGTGTTCCCTTCTCCCTGCCTCCTAAATTCTTCCCAGTCCCAAATAACCTCTCTTCAACTTTCAGGTCAGCTTTTTCATTTTTTGCACATGGCCAAAAACATGTGATATTTGTCTTTTGTGTCTCCCTCATTTTGAGCCTGGAACTCCTGTGCAGCTGAGGCTGGCCTTGAACTCAAGCCTCAGTCTCCCAAGTGCTGATATGACAAGAGACACACAGCTGGCTCTTTCTTCCTTATGGCAAATAATACTCCACTGTGTATATATGCCATGTTCTCTTGCTTTCTTCTGACTTTTGATTTTGATTTTGAGTCAGTGCCTTGCACTATGGGCCAGGCTGGCCTGAAATGCATTATATAGTCAATGCTAGCTTTGTACTTACAACATTTCTCTTCCTGCCTCTGTTATATTTTCTTTCACCGTTCATCCATTGATTAGGTTGACTCCATAGCTCAGCTACCGTGACCAGCAGAGCAGTAAACGTCAGTGTGCAGGCATCTCTACTACTGACTTTGGGCCCTTCAGGTACTTACCTGAATCATATGATTTGGTAGTTCTACCCTCGGTGTTTGGAAGAGCCTCCATACTGAATTCCATAGTGGCTGCATTTACACTCTCACCAGCCATGTACAAATGTTCTTTTTCCCACATTTTCACTAGTTTTTTTTTTTTTTCAAATGGCCATTCCTAGCCAGGGTGAAATGAAATCTAGATTTTTTTTTTTTTTGAGACGGCATTTTCCTATAGCCCCAGGTGATTTGGAACTCCCTCTGTAGACCAGGGCCACATATGTGGGATGGAAAAACCCTCGCAATGGAAAGACGTCTTGCCCATATGATTCATCTAGAAACTCAGTTTCTCTGTTGTAACCCTCCAGTTCAGATGGATAGTATTTAGAGTTAGCTTTGCACACCAGCTTTGGCAGTCAGAAAAGGCTCTCAGGAACCCCATGCTGAGCAATATTGGCACACTGAGTAATACTGGGGAAACATCCAGCTCTGGTGGAGAGATCATTCAAGGTGCCCCTGTCCAGGAGCAGACTGTAGGCCAGTGGTGTTTTAGTCACCAGTCCCACCCTTCTCCGTAATGAGACTCAGATCCCTGCAGCTCCTTCAGGCTTCCTGGGCACTGGGGTGCAGGCTCTGTCTGGGTAGCTGAGCATACCAGGCTGACCCACACAGGGCTCCACCCCAGAATCCTGGCACCGTGCATACCATGCTGTAACTCTCTGCACATGGAGTCACACATGAATACCCTCCCTCCATCCCATCCTAGGACAGAGATGGTGCCTCCTCTGTGTGTCCTAGTTGCTAGGCAAGTCTCCTTCCTCCCTCCATGCATAGTCTCTGTACTGTATTATTGTTGGCTGATGGGAACAAGGTTGAACATGTGCCAAACATCTGCTCATGTCTCTTGAAATGTTCTCCCAAACAGACAGACAGGAAGCAGCACCACCCTTGCACTGAGATGCCGGGACCAGAGTTGCTACCCCAGGATGCTGCCTGGCTTGCTTGGGGGATGGCAGGACAAGGAGGAGGGAGGAAGTCAGATCTGGTATTTTTTGGTGGATTGAGAGGGTAGCACAAGGGGCCTCTGAGTTCTGCATCCTTCCCTGGCTTCCCTAGGAAGGGCAGTGATATAGGTTAGGGACATCAACAAAAGAGAGAGGCTACCAGTGGTGGTCACAGATAGGGGAAGTTAGAGGTTTCCCGGGAGATGAGGAGAGGAGGAAGACCTTGACCCCTTGTTTGGGAGCTGATCTGAAACAGGGAAGAATGCAGTAAATAAAAGCCATCTTACCAAGCAGGTGACACTGGGGGCAACTGGGGCTCAGTCCCAGTGTAACCTGAGAGACAGAACGTACCAGCCTGTAGGGAGACTGCTTTTCCAAGCCCTATATGAAGGGCAGCTCTGGGGACATGAAATTCCAGGTTTTTCTGATTTGTTACATGAGTAGGTACAGAAAAAGCCCCTGGGAGAATGGGGGTGTCAGACATTTTTGGTAGGAAGTCACAGTGGGAACCTTTAGGACATGGGCAGCCCTCTTTAAAAGGGGCGAACAAAGGTCAAGGTTGATGGGCAGTTGAGAGTACACTTGCTGGATCGCTTCCCCCCTTTACTCCATCTGAACCTCTTCACTGTTCCTTGCCTACCTCATGTCCCACTTTCTTCTCCTCCCCGTCCTCTGTCTCCTGCCACCCTCCCCATCTCCTTTACTTATCTTTTACTCCTTCTTCTTCTTCCTCTTCTTCTTCCTCCTCCTTCTTCTTCTTCCTCTTCCTCCTCTTCCTCTTCCTCTTCTTCTTCCTCCTCCTCCTCCTCGACCCCCTCCTTCTTCTTCTCTTCTTAATGTAGCCCAAAGCAGAACAATCAAAGAATAAATTCAGATGACAGCTATCCTTCAGGTAAAGTGACCTTTGACTATGTTCCTGAACACTTCAACACAGATTCAGTTTAGCAATTAAAATGTAAAGTTTAGCCTAGAATTCCAGTAATCATCAGGCTGAGGCAGGAGTGTCATGACTTTGAGCCTTATCTGGGATACAAAGCAAGACTCCGTCTCAAAAATATTTTTCCCTCTAATAATCAGATTCTGAACTTGATGTGAGGTTGAGTCTTCCCTCCTCTTCCAGTGTGACTTGCTGCTGGCCTGAGGCCCCAGGTACATCCCCATCTCCCTCACTGCAGTTTCTGATGCTTTAGAGCTGGAGCTTGAGGGAAGAAGAGAGATTAGAACATATGGTAAGTTCTTTCCTGATGGCACTCACAGAAGACCCAGCTTCCGCATTCCCTGGTCTTGGCAAATGACCAAGCTGACTATCTCAAGTGTTTGAGGAATTCCTTGGAAATCTTTCTGGGGATCTCCCTTGGGGTTTGACATCAAAGTGAGTGAGTGTCTTGTCCAACTACTTGCTCACTCTCAGCCTCCAAGCTCTGTACACCTAGATCTTTCCAAGGTTGCTCACCATCTGGGGCTCAAGATGAGCCATTCTCTCTTACACTACGTTTATAGGAAACTGTCATGGATTTGTTGAGCCCCCAGTTCCCAATATAGCCGTTTCCCTTTCTTTTTGCTGTCAAAGCAGCAATTCATATTCCCTTATTTCATTTTATCCATGGACTTTCCCGGTAGAATCAGCACCAACCCTGGGTCTCCTCACACATTAAGGGATGCCAACCATACAGCTGAGTGCTGCTTTGAGATCCTTTCACATAGTTTGAGGTGGAGAGTCATAGCATACCCTTCACTCACAGAGGTGGCACAGTGACACAGCCAGGCACTATCAGTGGTCTCCTAAAACCTCAGCTTACTTCTAATTGCTGACTTTTCTAAATCTGTTAAACAGCTGTATGCATGGGTTTTGGTCATTTGATTCCAAAGGTTTCCAAGAGGGCCATCATGCAGTTACCAGACTTATGTGATCCTAGAATTCCTTTCAAGTTATTATACTACCTGGAGCGTTAGAGACATGCACAGGGCTGCAACTACTTTTCTTTCCTTCTGGTGTTTGCCTGACCAGAGAATCCATTCATAAAGGCTTTGTCGGCAGTCCCCATCCTCCAGGAAGCATCCCCTCAGCTTCCCCAGGTAGAGTTCCTACTTTCTTACAGTTCCCTGGTTGACATAGCCTCACCTTGGTGCTCGGTAGTGTTGGGGCTGCCTGGCTGCCTTCAAGTATAGGCTACTTCGTCATTGTAACATGAACCTCCTCTAGGAAACGCTCAGCCAAACCCTCATCCTCATCCTGGTCATGGCACAGCATGGGGGGTGGAGAGCAGTCTGTGTAGACAACTCTCAGGATCTGTGTCCAACCTTGCTGGAGCTGGGTTTACTTTTACATGGCTGCCTCCCAGGCTATACAGGCCAGGATCCCCTGTGGTTGTTCCTGAGAGGTGAATCCAGGTCTAACATCAAGGTCAGTGTATTACAATTAATTCTCTTTTGTTTCTCTTACTGGTTCCCCTTCCTGCTCATTATTCTTTGGGACCAGAACTGTGCTCCAATCTGTGTGCTTTCTATTTTGTACACACTTCTCCTCTAGGCCAGCATTTTAGGCCAAGAAGCCCTTTCTTAGACTAAAGATGTTTCATCTTGTTTGTTGACTATATTCTGAAATTGATCACCTAGACCTTTGACCAGTTAGGAAAGAACAGTAGTAAGAAAATCATCTGGGAAATCACTTTCTTGCAGTGAATCTAGCTTATCGGACTACTGTATGCCTGCAGATGCCAAAGCCCTATGGCTAGATTGGAAGCTGAGTCTTGCTTTACTGGACTCTCTGCTGCCTCTTCTCCTGCCTCTTGGCTGTGTGAGACTCAGGCTATCTAGAAGAAGATTGGAAACAGAAATGCATGGGAAAAAAGCACATCAGTATATTTCAAAATAATATACCATGTCTAAATGCTGCAGGAGGGAGCAGGCAGGGTTGGGGGAAACTTGGGTCCTGATGGAACTGGTAAGCTTCACAGAGGGAAGGTCATATCTATCAGGAGGAAGACAGACACACAGACACACAGGCAGAGACAGACAGACAGACAGACACACAACACACACACACACACACACACACACACATACTCATGCACACACACACATACTCACGCACACACACACACACACACACACACACACACACACACACACACACACATACTCACGCACACACACACACGCGCGATCTTGAAGATCCAGCCATTCAGAGAATATAGCTTTCAGGGGTCAAGATGAAGGACCATGTCCTGTAAGCCACTGATCATCCTACTGACTTCAGTGTTTGTAGAGCTTTTCTGATGAAAAAGGAACAAATGTTCACTATGGAAGTGAGGCAAGCCTTGCTACTTTTCAGTGAGTGTTTGATAGGCCACAGACAGACACTGCCACACTCCTGCTGGACTTTATGTAAGAGTCTTGTGTTAAACTACCTGATGCTGAGATTAACTTGTGATTGCTGTATGCATATATGACTTGTGTCTCTGGAAACTCACGTTGAAATTTGATTCCCGGTGTAACAGTGCTGAGAGGTGATATGACCTTAAGGTGCTGTTTGGGTCAGTAATGGCACTCTCACAGAACTGGTTAATTCTTTTTTTCCCCTGTATCTTTTCACTTATTTTTTTAATTCTTTGATGATTTCACACATGTACATAATGTGTTTTGATCAGATGCACCCTTAATTTCCTTCTCTTATCCACCACTTAGTTTGATTAGGGTTGTGTGTATAAGCATGGGTGGTGGATTATTTAATGAAGCATGGGTCACTAATCAGGGGTTACACCACTGAGAAAAATGACTCTCTCTTTCAGGTAGTCATTAACTGCCAATAGCTCCTTAAGAAGGGGTGGGGCCCCCCAAGCTCCTCCCCATCTGCGATGGAATACTGAGGGACCCACTCTTGTTTGTGTGTGTTAAACCGCCAATTGAACTTTGAACTTTGAATCTTAGGCATGCTAGGCAAGTGCTCCACCACTGAGCCACGTCTCCAGCCAAGGCCTGGTTAATTTGTGGAGGAATGAGTGAGTCATTGCAAAGGACCTGGTCCATTGCCAGGATGCTGTGATAAAGTGAGGCTGTCCCTGCATTTCTCCCTTCTGTGTGTGCCTGTCACCCTTCACCTTCTGCCATGAGGGAAGCTGCATGAGACACTATGCCCACCAGGCTCTTGGACTTCCCAGTCTCCAAAATCAAGAGCCCAGATAGACCTCTATTCTTTACATAATACCGTCTCCCAGGTATATAGCCAAGTTTATCCCAACTACTTGGAAATTGGTAACAGAAGAGAAATTCTGTGTAATGAAAAACATATGGCATTGGCATGTTGATTAGCCAACAACGATGAGGGAACCAAGTCAGAGGCTGAACACCGACAGCTCTGTCACATGGGGGTAAAAGACTTACGAGAATAGCTTGTGGGGACTTTGGAGGTAGACTTGCTCCCTAAGGAGCCTGTAGCTTCTGGAAGTGAGGTTGGGAATTCCTGTTGGTAGTGTTGCTTGTTGCTCCTGTGTTTAACTAGATGTCACAAGGAAGAGATGAGCACAGAAGACAAACAGCTAACTTCCAAGAGTCATAACAGTGATGGAAAAAGGTTAAAATTAAAATTGAAACTGCCTCTGGATGGCAAGTGAAATGAGATTAAAATTCACACGCACAAAAAATCAATCAATAAAAAATGAGTTATATTTGAGAAAGAAGCATAAAAATTTGCTTCATGTTAATTAGTAGATATGAAAAACATTACCATTGAAATCTACCTGATGAATTTATATCCCTGCTCAGGTGCCAAGGATCTCAGAAAGTAATTGACTGTGACTAGTAATAATCAGATATATAGAAATTAGAGATGCATGTACAAACATCTGTTAGTTGCATTAAAAATGAGTTTTTTTCTGCATGAAACAGTACATTTAAAAATGAAATGGAGATCATTTTAAAGGTTAAAAACTCATTCGATTTTATGTCTTATAGGGTTTATACTAATATAATAAGGTATAACTATATTAATTCAACACTGTGAACATAAAAATTATAGCCAATTTTGAAAAAGATGCATCTTTGCTCACTCCAGAAACTGTTATTGACTATGTCAATGCTGATGTAATGAAATGCTTCTACTAATTATGTGGTTATTAATTTTTTTTTAAAAGCAAATATTTCATTAAAGGTGCCATACTACATGGCTAACCCTGATTGCCAACTTGCTAGGATCTGGAATCACCCAGGAGACACACCTCTGGGCATGACTATAAGAATGTTTACAGAGAGCTTTAACTGGGAAGGGGCAGCACTATTCTTTCAGCTTTGGAAAAATGAGCTGAGCACTGGCATTCTTCTCTCTGGTTTCTGACTGGAGATGCAATGTGGCTAGCCATGACCTGCCCCATGGGCCCTTCCTACCATGATGGACTGTTTCCTCAAACCATAAGCCAAAATAAACCCTTCTTTCCTGAAGTTACTTTTGTCACAGCAATAAAAAAGTAACTAATACATATGCTCAGTTGAAATCAGGGCAAAAAAATCAAAATAAGGGTGTGGCTCTCACACCTATCCTTAATATTTCTTTCTGATTATAATATCCCAGAGCAAAATTAGATTAAGACTTCAGACCTGGGATGGGGAGATGACTCAGTGGGTAAACTGCTTATTGTATAAGCATGAGGACTTGAGTTCAGATTTTCAAGCACCCATGTAAAAGCCAGGTGCTACCCACTGAAGGGGTACTCCAATTGCCTCACCCTGTGTCCCTGTTCAGCATGGAAGAAGCCAGAGTGGTCAGCGTCCCTATTCCCTTTTGGCAATTTGGGTAGCACCTTCAGAGTCCAGTTTCTGTGCTAAAAGGCAACATGTCCTTGAGCCTATTAACAACATACTCTATCCCAAAGGCCAAAAATATCAAAAGTATTTGGGAGCTTGTATCTAGTCCTTAAAAGATTTTAGGGTTACCTCTTCAGAAGGGGGAATGTGGGAGTGGGCATGGATTTGATCAAAACACCTTATATACATGTATGAAATTCTCAAAGTTTTTGTAAAAAAAAAAAAAAGCCAGGTGCTAGGTTGTGCGTCTGTAACCCAGGTATGTGTGTGTGTGGGGGCGGTGGATTCTGGGGCCTTACTAGCCATCAAGTCTAGCCAAAATTGTGAGCTCCATGTTCAGCAAGAGACCCTGTCCCCACCAAAATAAATGGAGAACAGTAGAGGGAGACATCTGACATAACCTCTGAATGCCACATGCATGCACACACATGCACACATACAGCTGCAGGCACATGTGTGCACACATGCATATGCCACACACATGCACACACATACACACATACACATGAAGACCAGATCTATTGCCCTAAGTAGCTCTGAGATGGCTAACATCACAGCGAGGAGAGAAAAGTTGGGAAATGAAATGGAGAGAAAAATCAGATCTGAGACCAAATCTCAAAGGAACAGTGGGTTTGGTTCCTGGAAGTGGAATTTACTAGTAACTTTTGAGAATCAGACTGCCAACAGCAAAATAAAACAAGACAGCCCCCATCCCACCCCTCATGATTCTGGGTATAAATATTCCTGTGATTCTTTGAGACCAATAACCACCCTTAAAACTCCAACAATCAACAGGCAACGAACAGGCTGAGAAGTCAGCAGCCCCAAGGTGGACACATTCTCTGACATCCACTTCAGAGAGCTGGCCAAGGAGGCAACAGAGAAAGGAAGAACCTTCCCAATTGTGTCCCTGGTGAGCAGTGTGACAGAATACACTCTCCAGAAAGAAAGATGGAGGACTCACCAAGGAGCCCCTTGACCTCCAGATCAGAGGTCTTCAAAATTGGTGTTTAGGAAGAATTATTAATAGTTTCTGTGGATCCCTGGCCACGAGTGTCTCCCATTTTGCTCCTCCACGAATGGGAGTGTGTGTAGCTTTTGCTCTATCCCTGTTCTATCACTGAGTACTAGGTGTACAGAAAGGAGATGATGACCCTTTAGATCATTGTGATCAGCAGGCCACTGGGGTGCAGGCAGCCTGCCGCCTGGATCTGTAACGTTTGATGGGAACATAGCCAAGCTCCTCATTGTATGGTGCTGGTGACTGCTTTGGGATCCAGTGATAGGCTGAGTAGGTGCAATAGAGCTCGAAAGGCCCATTGTATTTACTAACTAGTCTTTAGGAAAAAAGGTTTGGTGACTATTGTTTTAGAACAATAGTCGTAAGAGCCAGTAACTTGGTACAGAGATCACTGGATTGGCTGGAGACTGATTTCCTGAGTTGAGAGTCTGCAACTGGATGGGACTTCGTGTTGGATTCCATGGACTGGGCAAGTGTTTATTTTCCATTGGGGATGAGGAAGAAAGTAATATTTGGTGACCAGGCTGTGAGACGAGACTGCTTCCTCCATGTCCAAGATCTCAAAAATTGCTGTTGAGTACATTCAAAATATTAAATTCTTGGCCCTAGGTCATGAAAGGAATTGACATGCGCCCCTTCCAGTCCAAGGCATTGAAAGGCCGTGATATAATTCTCCATGATCTCTTTCTGCTGTGGAACTATGAGGAACCCTGCTGAGAAGGTGGAGACACAAGGTGGAAAGAGCCTGGATCTCTGAGTCATCTAGGAAGGGCTGACTAATAAAATAAAACATCACACCTATGTCATAATTCTTTAAAATGAGCTTCTTTTTATATGTAATTTATATTAAATAATACAATTTCATACTTTATTATGAGTATTTCCCACATTATGAAAAATAATCTTTCAGAAGATAATTTTTGATCTTCAGAATATTCTGTTGGACTGTGTCATTGCTGGTGCTGTTTGGGAAGGCTTTTGGTGGGAAAGACAAGTTCACTCATCACTTTTAGGAGGAAAACATAATTTTTCCAAAGTGCAGTTCAATATCTTGTTTCTCCCTCTTTGATCCAGTCATTCTGTTTTTGAGGGTTTATCCTCCAGAAATGGTAAGCAAAGGTATCAACAGAGGTCTGTGTGTGAGCTTTCTTTATTATATCAAAGTTGGACATAATCTTCTGGACAAATGAGTTAAATACATGACAAGTTTCCAGGCATTGCCCATTTGTTGATGTGGCTTGTTTAGCATCCAGTGTCTGGGACCTGAGGATCAATCAATCAGTACGTGGCTGGCAGAGCGGATGTCTCCCTCTCTGTCTCTCCTTTGCCTGATGACTGCCTCTGATTTTAGATGATGCTGGCCAAGGTTTTTCTCCTCTTAATTTCCTTGGCAACTCTTGATTTCTGGCTGCAAAGATTCTTCAGATGGTCTCCTGGACTTCAAACAGCTACAGTCCAACATTTGGTTACATAAAGAGCGAATGAATCATGAACACATGGATTATATTTCCGTTCAAATACACAGGGATTCAAATGATGGGAAATGGGCTCTGGGTTGTACAAATTAGCACTAGGTTTGGGGACATGGGTGAAGTCACAGAGCAGATCCTCTGATTTCTTATGTCCCTCTGCGCTCCCCAAAACATTTTTCCTTAGAACCTTAGAAATGAAAGCTATTCAGTTTAATGGGATGCTGAAAGCTAGTTTTTCTTCCAAGGGAGTTGGGAGGCCAAATGAATTTGCCAAAGGTTCTTGAGGCTTATTTGTTTTGTCCCAAAGCCCATGAAGACTTAACATGCAAGATGGACCCTCCCTTTTTCTTGGCTTCTGTATTGGAGCTTTTAATTTTCTTCTTTTTTTCTTTGTTTTGAGGCAGAGTTTCATATAGCCCAGGGTGGCCTCAAATTTGCTGTGTTGCTGATACTGGCCTTAAACTTCTGATTCTCCTGCCTCCATCTCCCAGTTGCTTGGATTCCAAGTGTGCACCACTACATTTCCTTCTCTGCCTCTTTCGCTGGTGCCTCGCTAATGCCTCTAATACTGGGATTTCTAAGACCCGTTGATCCTTTTGTGTTCTCTATTACTTTAAGTCCCAATCTTTGCCCCATTTCCTTTCTCTACACAAATGATGCTAAATTCCTAATCCTATCCCAGATCTCTCTCCTGACCTCCAGTTCCTGCATTTGTATGCATATTGGGCATCTCTACTCTCCAAGGTCCACAGATGTTCTGAACTATTTTTCCAAATGCCACTTGTCACAGTCCTCCTCTTCCCAGCTCTTCTCCCTGTCTTTACCATCTCAGTAACTGGAGCCATCAACCACTCACTCAATCATGCCCCTATTTAATTAGTTTGGAAAAAACTGAGTTCCCACTGTATGCCAGACATATGCAAGGAGACATAAAGAGGAATAAGCTCAGTCCTGCCTGCACTGTCCTACAACCTAGGGGAGAAAATGGACATATAAAGGAATAGGAACAGTACAGCACCAGGAATGTGCCAGTGTGAGAACAGTTAGAGTCCTGTGTTGAGACAGGTGGGCATCAGAGTGGTTGCAAGAGGAACTGTTCATAAAGGTTTTGGATTCATGGTTCAGACTTGGCGGTTTTTTAAAATTAAATGTGTCCCTTAACAAATTCATTCACGTACATACTGAGCACAGATCACTCTCACTGCTGTCCTCTGCCGTCTCCCTACTAACCCTGGCCTACTTCGTTTTCTTTTTTAAAAACATATTTTATTTTTATTTTATGTGTATGAGTGTATTGCCTGCGTGTATGTAAGTGCACCCCTGTCATGCAATGCCTCTGGAGGTCAGAAGAAGGTGTCAGATTTCCTGAAACTAGAAAATCTAGTTCCAGGGAACTGAACCTGGGTCCTCTGCAAGAGCAGCCAGTGCTCTTAATCACTGAGCCACCTTCCTCGTTTCCTGGCTTCTATAAGTACCCAATGTTAAACAAACTCATTAAAGAGTCAAAGCTAGGACGTACATACGAAACAGGACATGTGGCTTTTGTCCTTCTAGGGTCGGGTTACCTAATTTAGTATGTTTTTCCAGTTTCACCTGTTTACTTGCACATTCCACAATTTTATTTACAGCTGAATAAAATTCCATTGTGTATATGCACTACATTTTCATTATCAATTTATCAGTTGTTGGATCTCTAAACTGATTCCATTTCCTAGATACTGTGAATAAAACAGCAATGAACATGGATGTTTAGGCATTTCTGTAGTATGACAGATAGTTCTTTGGATTTAGGCCCTGGAGTGTTATAGTGGGATCACATGAGAGTTCTATTTTTCCTGGTATTTCATTTTTTGAGTTCTTCTAAATTTATTTTTATTTTATGTTTATGAGTGTTTTATGTGCATGTATGTAAATGCACCTATGTGTGCAATGCTCACAGAGGTTAGAAGAGGTCATCAGATCCCTTGGAACAGGACAGTTATTAGCCGCCATGTGGATGCTGGAAATAAAACCTGAGTCCTCTGGAAGTGCAGCCAGTGCTCTTAACTGCCGAATCTTCTCTCCAGCCCCATTTTTTTAGTTCTTTGTATATTCTAGATACTAATCTTCTGTCAGATGTATAGTTGCTAAAGATATTCTTCCATTCTGTGTACTGCCTCTTTACTTGACTGATATCTTTCCTTGCTATAAGGAAGCCTTTTAGCTTCACAAGACCCCATTTGTCAACTGTCTGTTTTATCTTCTGCATTACCAGAGTCTTATTTAGAAAATCTTTGTCTGTGCCTATGCACTGAAGAATGTTCCCTATATTTTTCTCTAGCAGTTTCAGAGCATCAGGTCTTATGTCAAGGTCATTGATCTGTTTGCAATTGAGTTTCATGAAAGGTGAATATAAGGATCACTTTTCTCCATGTTGATATCCAGGTTTCTCATCACCATTTATTGAAAATGCTGTCCTTTCTCCAACGTGTATTTTTGGCATCTTTGTCTAAATCAGGTAGCTATAGCTGTGTGGATTTATATCTGGACACTCTCTTTTGTTCCTTTGAGCTATATGTTTGTTTCTGTGCCAGTACTATGCTTCTTTTATTACCATGGCTCTGCAGTGTAACTTCAGATCAGATGCAGTATACCTCCTACAGCATTCTTTTTGTTTAGGATTGCTTTGGTTATACATGGCCTTTTGTATGTCCATATAATTTTTTGGATTTTTTTTCAACTTTTGTCAAGAATGATCCTGGACTTTTGTTTGGAATTGTATTGAATATGTGTATTGCTTTTGGTAGGATAGGCATTTTCACAATAGTAATTCTTCTGACACACAAGCATGGGAGATCTTTCCATCTTCTAGTGTCTTACCCAATCTCTCTCTTCAGTGTTTAGTTTCCTTGTAGAGCCTTTTGTTTCCTTGGTTAGCCTTATTCCCAAGTATTTTGTTTTATTTTGTTTTTGGCTATTGTGGAAGGATTGCTTCCTAGTACCTTTTTATATATACTTGTCATTAGTATATAGGAAGGCTACTGATTTATGTCTGATAATTTTGTATCCTGCCACTTTGCTGAAAGTATTTATCGGCCCTAAGAGTTTTTGGTGGAATTTTCAGGGTCCCTTAGGTATAGAATCTTATTATCTGCCGATAGGGATGCTTAGACTTCTTTTCCTGTTTGTATCCCTTTTATTTCCTCTCTTCACTTATTGATCCAAGACTTCAAGAACTATATTGAATAGGAGTGGAGACACTTGTCTTCTTCCTGATCTTACTGAGAACTATGTTTTCTTTCCTCAGTTTAGCATGATGTTGGCAATAGGTTTGTCATATAAGGCCTTTAATATGTTGAAGTATGTTCACTCTATCTGTAACCTCTTCATGACTTTTGTTGGATTTTGCCAAAAACCTTTTCTGCATCTGTTGAGATAAATGTAATTTCTGTTTTTGAGTCATTTATGTTATATATTACACTTGTTGATTTATATATGTTGAACCATAATTTAGCATACACTTATTCCATCTCTGGAATGAAGTCAACTTGATCATGATGAATGATGTTTTAATGTGTTTTTAAATTCAGTCTGCCAGTATTTTATTGAGAATTTTTGCATCTATGTTCATGAGGCAAATTGATCTGTAATATATTTCTCTCCTTCTCTCTCTCTCTCTTTATTATTATGTCTTTATCTGATTTTAGTATCAGGGTAAACACTGGTTTCATAAAAATAGTTTGGAAGCATTTCTTCCCTTTCCCTTTTATGGAACACTTTGAGTAGTTAACTAAAACTTTGAGTGTTAGTTCTTTGAAGGTCTAGTAGAATTTTGCAGTGAATCCATCTGGTCCCAAGAGACATCCTGGGATTTTTTTTTTCAGTTGGGAGAGTTTTTATTATTACTTCAATCTCATTGCTGGTGATCTATTTACATTATCTATTTCATCTTGATTTAATTTTGGTGGATCATATGCATCTAGAAATTCATCCATTTCTTTCAAATTTTCCATTTAGCAGACTATAGATTTTGAATCCTTATGATCTCTGTATTCTATTAGTATTTATCATAATCTCTCTCTCATCATCTCTAATTTTAATAATTTAGGTTCTCCTTTTTTCTTTAGTTAATTTGGCTAAGGGTTTGTCAACTTTGTTTATTCTTTTAAAGAATCAACTCTTAATTTCATTGACTGTGTTTTTTGTTTCTGTTTCATTAATTTCTGCCCTAATCTTAATAGTTTCTCCTCATCTACTTCTTTGGTGATTCATCTGTTCTTTTCTCTAAGACCTTAAGGTGCATCATTAAACTGTTTGGGACCTCTCAAATTTTTGGTTGTAGGCAATAAACTTTCATCTTATGATGACCTTCGTTGAATCCCATAGATTTTGGTGTATTTTGTTTTTATTTCATTCAATTCTAGAATTTTCATTTCCTTTTATATTTCTCCAGGGACCTATTTATTGTTCAATAGTGTGCTGTTTAATCTCCATGAGTTTTTGTGCTTTCTGTAGTTTTTCTTACTGCTGATATCTAACTTTATTCCATGTGGTCAGATAGAATCCATGATGTTATTTCAATTTTCCTACATTTGTTGAGACTTACTCTGTGTCCCAATATGTGGTTTATTTTGGAGGAAATTCCATGAGCTGCTGAGAAGAATGTGTATTCCGTAGTGTTTGGGTAGAATGTTTTGTGGATGTCTGTTAGGTTCATTTGATTTATGGGGTTATAATCTAGTGGTATTTGTTTTTATAAAATTGGCTACACTTGAATTTACTGTACATATGTTTAGAATTGTGATATCCTCTTAATGCATTGTTCCCTTAATGAGTATGAAGTGACTTTCTTTATTTCTTCTGACTAGTTTTAACTTGAAGTCTGTTTTGTCTGATAGTAGAATAGCTGTCTGTTTCTTTATTATTTCCATTTGGAGTGGAGTACCTTTTGCCATAATTTTACCCTAAATTGGTGTCTATTATTGATGGTAAGATGTTTTCCTTGGAAGCAGCAAAAGATACTGTTTTCTAATTTGGCCTTTTTAATTTGTGAATTGAGAACATTGATATTCAGAGTTATTATTGAAGGATGTTTATTACTTTCTGTCATTTTGTTGATTTG
Source organism: Nannospalax galili (assembly GCF_000622305.1). NCBI lineage: Eukaryota > Metazoa > Chordata > Mammalia > Rodentia > Spalacidae > Nannospalax > Nannospalax galili. The sequence continues at coordinate 159,337 of NW_008355786.1, read as the reverse complement.
AGGGTATTTTCTTTGGCCTTTTTTGACAAACTGGTATTGTTTAATTTTCTCCTGTATTTTCTCTTCAGTCTGAACTATTTCTTTCAGGATCCTCTGTAGAGTTGGCTTATGTCATATATGCTTTTAGTCTGTTTTTATCATGGAACATTTTGATTTCTCTTTCAATTATAAAAAATAATTTTGCTGGGTATAACAGTCTGGGTGGGCAATAGCAATCTTTCAGTATTTGGAATGCATCTTTTCAAGCCTCCTGGCTTTAAAAGTTTCCATCAGCTACTCATGGTTTTCTGATTGTTCTGCTCTTGCATGTGACTTGACTCTCTGCTTATGTAGCTTTCAATACCTTTTCTTTAGTCTATATTTTTACAATGATATGTCATGGGGGCATTTCTCTACTCAGACTGTCTATTTGGTTTTCTTTGGGGATCTTGTACCTAGATAAGCATCTCTTTCTCTAGAGTTGGGAAATTTTCTTCTATGATTTAAAAACATTAACTATGTCTTTGGCCTGGAAGTCTCCTTTTTCTATGCCCATAATTATTATGTTTAGCCTTTTCATGGTGTCTCAAAGGTCCTGCTTATTCTTTTCATGTATTTTTTAAAAAATTTATCACTTTCTGGGTCTGGAGAGATAGCTCAGCAGGTAAGAACATTGGCTGCTCTTGCAGAGGACCTGGGTTTGATTCCCAGCACCCACATGGTAGCTAACAACTGTTTGTAACTCCAGTTCCAAGGGATTCAACACCTTCTTCTGACCTCTATGGGCAATGCACAACACAGGTGCATTTACCTACATGCAGGAAATATACTCGTGAGCATAAAATAAAAATAGTAAATAAAATATTTAAAAAATTATCCCTTTCTTGATCCAATTCTTCTACCTAACCTTCGAGTCCTGATATTCTGTCTTCTATGCAACCCATTATGCTGATGAGGCCTCCCACTTAGATTTTTATTAGGTTTATTGAGATTTTTCATTTCCTGCTTCATTTCATTTTAGGTTTTCTTTAGTTTTCATATACTGACTTGTCATATTTCATTCGGCCACTTGTTTGTGCTTTCTTGAATGTCAATAGTTTTATTTCTGGCCTCTTTAAGCTCATTTGGGTTTTTGTGACCTCTTTGAAGTTTTTGGACTCATTGAATATGTTTATAATTGTTCTTTTGAATTCTGTGTCTTAAATTTCATCTAAGGTGTTCTCCTTAGGGAACATTACTATAGGATTGCAATTAGAGTAAGGAACATATTACCTTGGTTTATCATATTGTTTGTAGCTTTGCAATGGGATCTGAGCATGTGGAGTTAGGATGGTGCTTGTCTTTTGGTGTGAGTTTTTAACTCAATAGTCTGTAATCCCAAGGTTCGGATGGTTGGCTGGGTGGCTTGGAGGAGGTTTGAGGTGACCAGGGTCCTGCATAGGGGTGGAATCTCTTACTGGGGTCAAAAGTGGCACTAGCTAGGGCTAGTGTCTGTGCCAGGGGCAGGGTTTCTTAACAGGATGGGATCAGGGGGGGCTATGTGGAGCAGCTGTGGTACATGGGACTGGAGATGGAGCTAGCCAGGCTTATATTTTTATTGGATAGTTTACCTCTCAGAGTGTAAATTGAAAATATAAATGTTCAATTTCTATGGCTATGAGAGAGACTGAATTTGAAGAGAGTTAGATTGGCAAAAGATAAGGAAGGCAGGAGACTCTTAGGGTTACCCTGATTTCACAGTACAAGAACCTTAAGCAGAAAGTAGCAGAAGAACAGAGAGAAGTCTACATGTATCCTAAACATGTAACCTAAAATAACCTATATAGCTCTCAGGGCTTGAGTTGGACACTGAGATCATGAAAAGAAGTTGGGACTTGGCTTGGGTGTTAGAATTACAGTGCTGGTGTTACTGGAGAAAATAAAGGTCTCAGAAGTGTTCTCCACGTAGAACTTATCCTGAGTTTCATGCATATTGGTTCCTGTGCAGGCTCAAGTGTGCTTACTACCCTTTCCTATCAGCTCATTCATTGACCAGCAGAATTAACCTATTTATATAGAGTCTCTCTGACTTGACTTAATAGGATCTGGACCTCTTAATGGTCTCCTACATATCCCTGAATTGAACTTCCCCAAACCTCTGTGTCCTCCATGACTTTGTGTTTAGAGCTAAATTAATTAATCAGTTAAATTTTTATAGAAGGAAGAGTTTATTTGAGCTTATGGTTCCAGGGGAATTACAGTCCATCAAGTCAGGGAGACATGGTGGCTGGAGGTGGCTGGAAAAGTACCAGCAGAAGCTAAGCTCTCACATCATCATGCAGGCACAGGAAGCAAGAGAGCAATTGGAGATCTGGCAAAGCTTAAGAACTCTCTAAGCCCACCCCCAGTGATGTGCTTCCTCCAAGATAGCCACACCTTCTAAGACCTCCCAAAACAGTGCCATCATCTGTTGGCAAAATTTCCAAATACTTGGATCCTATGGGGGACATTTTCATTCAAACCACCACATTCCACCCTGCCCCTGGCCCCCATAGGCTCATGACTATGCAAAATGCATTTAGCCCAACTTTAAAAGTTCCCATAGTCATTATTAGTCTCAATACTATTCAAAAGTCAACAGTCCAAAGTCTCTTCTGAGACTCAGGTATATATCTTAACTGTAAGCCTCTATAAAATCAAAAGACAAATTACATACTCCCAACATACAGTGGAACCGAATACACATTACCATTCCAAAAGTGAGAAATGGAGGCATAGTAAGGAAACACCGGACCAAAACAAGACCAAAAAGCAGCAGGGCAAACACCAAATCCAGTACCTCCATGTCCAGCTTCTGAGACTTTAGTTCCAAAGGGCTTAGATGGCTCAGCCTCTCTAGCTTTGCTGAGTGCAACACACATCCCTCTCTTGTGCTGGTACCACTCCCTGTGTGCAGGTCTTCTTGGCAGATGCCTCACAGCTCTGGCATCACAGATGTCTTCTTGGGGTCTCCATTGCCAACCAGGCTTCACCTTCACAGCTTCACACAATGGCCTATCAGGGCCTTCTCTAGGCAGGGGAACTCCTCCTTCACGCTGCCTGGCCTCCAAGGCTCTCCGAAACCTCGGAGGAAGAACTGATGACCCCTTTGCTCTTCCATCTGTCAAGCTTCTAAAGCTAGCACAAGGTGAAGGACACTACCAAATTTCACAGCAGGTTGGGATGGACTCCAGCCTGCTTTATCCATTTTAGAAGATTTTCTCTTCAGTGGCCCCTGCAGCATTTTCCTTTCAGGAGTTGGAGGCTTAACTGAGTGTGGTCTTGCCCTGGAGGCACGCTCCACTGTTTAAATCCAAATCTCTAGGCCCCTCCTTAATCACTTTAATCTCTTTATCAAAGGGACCTTCTCCAGCACATGCCAAGGTGCCAACATTTATCTTCCTAGTGCTCTTTTTAAATCCAAACTGTATTTCTTTCTGCCCCATTTGCTCTTTTTCACTGTAAATCTGTATAATATTCACCATTAATATTTACACCGCCATTTCTACATTAGGCTGTCTTGAAATTTCTTCAGCCAAATTTCTTCAGTCCATTGCTTTTCAACTTAACCTGAGGCAAGCTTTTAGTCGAGGGCAGACTCCAATCAGATACTTTATCAAAATATACCAAGTGCTGCTTAAGTCCTTATTTCCCTCTGGAACTACATTGTTCTCAGCACTACTTTCTTCCAGGCACCTACTAGAATGGCCTGTTAAGCTCTGCTTACAACAATCAACCACTTTTCTAGCCCAAACTTCCAAAGTCTTGCACATTTCTTCAAAACCCCACACAGTCAAGTTCTTCACAGCCAACAGCCCACTCTCTGGTACCAATTACTGTATTAGTAACTTTTCTGTTGCTGGATAGAAACACTGACCAAAGCAATTTGTAGAAAGAAGAGTTTATTTGAGCTTTTATGGTTCTAGGGGAATTACAGTCCATCATGGCAGGGAGGCATGGCGGCTGGAAGTGGCTGGAACAGGAGCAGCAGAAGCTAAGCTCTCACATCATCACACAGGCACAGGAAGCAAGAGGTGTTTAGAACTTTCGAAGGCAGCAAACTATACATTTCAGTTATTATTTGGCAGTACTTCAGAAGAAATGAAGGTTGTTCTTTCTGGTTCCAGAATTGAAGTCCAATGTACCTGCTCACTGAGGTCAACAATCAGGGCACCTGGGCTTGTATAGTATGAATCGTTCCTATTGTAGGTTCAGGGAGAGGAGGCACCAGGAATGTGTACTGAGTGGTCTGTGGTCATGTAATGGTGTGGTTTGGAGCTGTAGCAATTTCTCTAATGTTAGGTGGTAGGAGGTTTTGTCCTTGTGAGTGAATGCCTAGTACTTTAGAGCCATTGTGTGAAGACAATGGGATATGAGCTCAAGTCTCTTAGGGACCAGTGTGGGGAAAAAAATGGCTGGTAGAATAGCGGTAGCAGTGGAAGGACTAGCACGATGGTAGAAAAGGACCACAGCAACAAGAAGAGCTTTGTCCCTGGCTTCAGCTAGACCTTCCTCTTGGCTCCTCACAGGACAGGACCAGCTTCTATAAGATCATTGCAAAAGGCAAGGAGAAGAACACACTAGGACTTCAAAGGAAGGGAGAAGCAGAGATGAGGAGTGGAAGGAAAAGGAAAGGTGAACAATGCTAGAGAATCAGGGGACCATATGCTCTGAGAACCGTACAAGCAGGAGGATGGAAATCCAGATGAGCTCTGAGCCTGCACAGGAGTTATGTTCACTGCTGACCATGGAGATGTGGGGACAGAAGCCCAGCTAAGAGCCAAGCCTGTGGTAAGGCTGATGTTAGAGATGCTCCAGGTCCTCACAGCCTCATTGGTGGCATCTGCTGGCTCTATGACTTATCCAAAAGAAGGGAAATCAGTTGGGCGGAGTTGGGCAGCTGCCCTGGCAGGCATGGAAGTGCCTTATTACCACTTCTCCATCAGGTCTAGTCTACCTTCTCATTGCTTGAGCTCCTTTCTCTCCAGTTTCTTGCCTGACTTTAAAGTCAACCAAACCACCCTCTCCCTATGTTCCTAACTCTTTGACTTTTGCCCTTAGCAAAATTTAAGATTACAGTCTTTTTTTTTTTTTTTTTAACTTGACTCTTGGGCCTCCCTGGTTGTGCTGGATAGCTTTCATGTCAACTTAACACACCTGGGTAGAGGAAGCCTCAATTGGGGAATTGACTCCATTGGACTGGCCTGTGGCCATGTCTGTGGGGGGAATTTTCCTGATTGTTGAGTGATGTGGGAGGGCCCAACACACTGTGGGCCTGTGCTGTATAAGAAAGCAGGTTGAGCATGAGCCAGGGGAGCAAGCTTATGAGCAGTGTTCCTCCATGGCCTGTGCTCCAGTGCCTGTCTCCAGGTTCCTGCCCTGAGTTCTTACCTTGGGCTCCCTGATGAACTGTGACCTGGGAGATGTAAGACAGATAAACCTCATCCTCCCCAAGTTGGTAGTGGTCGGAGTGTTTTGTCACAGCAACTGAAAACAAACTTGAACAGAAATTGGTACCAGGATCGTGGGGTATTGCTGTCACAGACCTGACCTTGGTGTTTCTTGGAAGGATGTGCTCAGAGTTTGTTGCTGTGGAACTTGGAACAGTTATGCTGAAAGAGTTGAGGACAATGGAGGCCTGGCTTGTGAAGCTTCAAAGGGAAGCAGAGATTATCAGGGCTGTTCATGTGATATTTTGAATTGAGAATCTGTGGGTTCTGGTCGGCTGGGGCTGAAGAATCGCTGTGATTAAGAAGAGACCAGAACCTGAAGGCAAACCTTTGCTTTACAGGGACGATTGATGCTGGTTAAGTGGGGCTGAAAAATTAGCTTTAAGTAACAAGAGACCAGCATCACCATGGTGAAATCTGGAAAGTATTTCCTCAGGGTCAGCACAGAGAAGATGTGGTCAAGAGGGGGCCCCAAACCTCCATCTCTAGCTGGAAGCAGGACTTGGTAATGTGTACGAGTCTCCTGCATGGTTCTGGTGTTGAAAGTGTGAAGGGGTCAGAGAGAGCAGCTGAGGCTTAGCACTCTGAGAGGCCAGGAAAGGCCATAGGTGAAACTGAAGCTTCAGTTGAAGTGAAGACCCCAGGATTGAAGGGGTCATGGAGAGAATCTGGGGCTTTGTACCCCAAGAGGCAAGAAGAGGCCATTGGTGAAGATGTAGCCTCAGTTTCAGCGGAGACCCCAGCTTTTTGAAGATGCCAGGACCATGGGACGATCGCCACGGGCAGCTGCACGTGTGGAATGGAACTGGCCTGGGTCTTTGAGACAAGCTGTGTGTGCTGTGGATGGCAGGCTCAGAGAGGTGGAGCTGACAGAACCCTTTGAAGCCCAGAAGATCGTGAGTGAATCCCAGATGTCCAGCCTTGAGCTACTTTTCTGGGCTTTGGTTTTGTCTTGGGTGGACCATGGGCCTCTTTCTGGTTGGCAACCATCTACATACACCCGGTTCCTCTGGAGAGCTGGGATTCAGACAATAGACTTGTCTCTGGGCTTTGCATTCTGCAGGGGTCCCACCATTGGAGCCATGCTGCTGCCTTCCCTGGCTTTCCACAGCTGCACTCACTGAGTCAACGCTCTGAGACTTTAGGAATAGTAAAACTCGATCTAACCTTCAAAGAGTGGGTGCATTATCCTTTCACCCTTCATGGGAAGAACAAAGGAATGGTGCTCCACAGTAAGCCTTTTGTGCGGGCTCTGATTTCTAGAGTTACTAGAGTTGCCTTCCTTCTTTCCTTCCTCCCTCCCTTCCTTCCTTTGCATGTGTGTTCATGCTATATGGGGGTATACATGCCTGTATATGCATTTACGTGTGCAGGCCAGAGGACAACCTTGGGTGTCTTTCCTCAGGTACCATTTACCCTTTCTATTTTGAGGCAGGATCTCTAGCTGTCCTGGAGTTCACTAAATAGTCAGGATTAGCCTGCCAGCAGTTCCCAGGGATCTTCCCATTTCTAGCTTCACTGCACTGGGATTACAAATGCATGCCACAGTTAGCTTTTTATCTGGGTGCTGGGAATTGAACTCAGGTCCTCATGCTTACAAAGCAAGCAGTTTATTGACCAAGCTATCTCCACAGCCCCCACCTTATTGTTTTCTATTGTTCAACAGTCAGGCTCATTGACTCTCCATAGTCACATAGCTAAAGAGGGTCACTGGGATCCCCTGCTAGCATGACAGCTTTTTCCCTGCCTTCTGCTCTAGTGTGGAGGAGATGAGAAAGTTTTCATGACATTCTATAATGTGATCCTAACCAAAGTCTGCCTTAATTGAGACAGGTAATAATGGAAGGGCTCTGCACATTGTTGGGCACAGAGTTAAACATTTGGGAAAAGGTAGCTGTCACCATTACCATCAGCATCAGCAGCATGATCAAATCCCTCCGAATCCCCATCCTCATCACCATTGCTCTTTACAGTGGTGTGTGATCTGTCTACCAATGCCAAGATGAGTCTAGAGTATCATGTCATCATATGGAATTGGTCAGGGAAGTCAGCAGCTGCTGTCTTAAATTGAAAGGGTCAGAGTAAGTCAGCACACTTCAACCCTGCAGAAAGAAGACAAGCTACTGTACAGGGAGGAAAGCCAGAGACCCTAAAATGTGGGAGTCTCCAGGAGTGGTCTAAACACTGGTTACTCTCACAATGGGAAGGGTTTGGGAAAAAACAGCAAGGCTTGAATCAGAATGGAGACAGTCCGTGGGGAGGGAACCTCAGAGGCAGGAGAGACAAGGGACTGGCTCAGAAGTCGCCTCACGAGGTGGGCATGGATCTTTAGGACTCTTACTGTTTCTGTGATATTCTGGTTCTACCATGAGCTGACTTGCTCATGAGGACAGAAGAGGGTGCTATAGGTAGGTAGCACCCTGCTTCTAGGACACTGAGGCATCATGCCTGGGCCCAAGGCAGGTACCAGGAAGTCTTTGCCATGTTGAACTGATTCCATGGTGTCTTCCTGATGCCTTGATAAATTTATCACTGTGGCCTATGCTTGCTTCAGGGTTGCTCTTTGGGACTCATACATCATTAACTGAATATGTTTGGAATTTTGTGTATTGGCCATGAATAATAATGATATATGTGTATGTGCACGCACGTATGTATATACAATGTAAAGCATACACACATAATAGAAAGCATTTGCAGCAAAACAAAGAAAAAACTTCTAGAATAAAATGAGACTTTATGTCTTTGGGTCTTTAGAAAATATTCTACAAGTTAAAAAGTAAAATCTCATCAATATGCCTCCATAGGCATAAAACACAAGGGAGGTAGATAAATGAGGTGGACCTTACTCTGCAGCTGGCTGTAATATCACCCCCCTAGGAACCCCTTGGACAAGTTATCTCATGGCTAGAGCAGCTTTGGCTTATCTGGCTAGTGTTGCTAGACTCAACAGTGTAGCCAGTTCTCCGTTTAGCCACCAGCATGGATTGATTCAGTGGCAGAAGAGAGGCGGCTATGGGTCTTTAGAACTCTTACTGTTTCTGTGATTTCCTTGTTCTTGAGAAAGACATTTCTCCTTTAGGCCTCAGTGACCCTGTGCTTGTGATGAAAGGGCTGCTGTAGAGCAAAAGTGTTACCAGGTGTTCAACAGAGTTCTGGAAGGCTGCTAAGGTGAGGGAAGGGGAGAGGCCAAGATAACAGCCATTTTCCTGCATTCAGCCAGAACCACTTCACATGGGTCCATTACAGTTTTGTTTTCCCATGTAAGACATGGTTTGAGAAAAGAGATTGGTCCTCTTAAGTCACATGGTTTAGATTCCTCAGAAGTCCTTCCTCTGTGACTTCTCTGGCTCTGTGAGGATGTTCATCAAGGCTCAGCCTGAGTTCCAAAGAACACTGTCGTCTTCCCAGGGGCAGGTGGGGTAGGTATTTTTCACTGATGCAGCTGTTTAGTTCTTGCTTGAGAAACTGATTGGCACTTTTCTGGTTGCTTTGTATGAATGCTGATGTAAGTGCCATCTCTGGCATGTCTTAGCTTTGTGACCCCAAGGTAGTCCCCTAGGCTTTCTGAGCTTCCACGACCACAGTTTCCAGTGGGGCAACTGTGAGGCTTAATAATAACAACTGTGCCAGGGGCATTCTTTGTACCATGTGAGATATGAGCATTGGCTCTTCAATGTTAGGCAGCTAATAGCTGAGCAGGTTTTGAGGTTTCCAATGCTGTCACTGGTCACCTAACAGCATTTCAGTGCTGTTTTCCTACAATTTGTAGTTACCAAATCTCTTGGGTTAGAGTGGTAATCTGTGCTTTTTTAACTATATTTTTTATTTATGTCTGTGTCTGCATGTAGGTGTCCTTGGAGGCTGGAAGAGGGCACAAGATCCTCTGGAGCTAGAGTTATAGGAGGTTGCGAGCTGCCTGACATGGGTGCTGGGAACTAAACTTGGGTCCTGTGGAAGAGAAAGTGCTCTTAACAATTGAGTCAAGTTTTAGGCTCCTTTTGCTCTTCTTTGAATATTGTATGAGGTTCAGCATATCTCTGCCATCAATGTTTTTCTATTATAAACATTTAAAATGACATAACTTGGTGCAATAGTCACTTCTCATTTCCTAAGTAAAAAGATAAGTGATGAAGCCTATGGACATTTAAGAAATAAGAGGCTGGTGAACTGATGGTTAATCTTATTACCATTTTGATAGGATCTAGGATTACTTGGGCAAGAAATCTCTGGGTTTGTCTGTGAGAGAATTTTCAGAGGTTTAGCTAACATGGGAAGACCCACTTGAGTGTGGGCAGCACCATCCTCTGGGCTGGGGTCCTGGGCTGAATAAGAAGAATGTGAGGTGAGAACCAGTATTCATTACTCTCTGTTTCTGACTGCGGATACAGTGTGACCAGATGCCACCTGCTCCTGCCTTCCTTTCTATAATGGACTATACCCTCAAACTGTGAACCCAAACAAACCTTCCTTCATTAAGTTCCTTCTTGGTGGGTGTTTTGTCATAGGAATGAAAAATAAATAACCAATACTATAGGAATATCAATTTTTTTTAGTTGTATTTATCATCCACTGGTTGATAGCAAGTGTTTTAAGGTTTGCCACTAGACTGTAAACTATTCTCCTAGCTTTCCCGAGTCACCTGAAATTTCCTTGGGGTCTTATTGTGCAGGCTCCCCCCATCACTCCATGTGGTACAGCAGCTCTGTCTGAGAGAATGTATGGGAGGTGGTCAAGGGTTGGAAAGTCAATGTTGACATCTTCTGAGGACAAAGCCTGAAGGACAGACACAGCGGGCCACTTGCTACACATTCCCTTTGGAGAATGAATAGTGTCTTAAAGGTCTGTGTTAGATGCAATTTGATAATTCCAGAGAGGAATAACAGAAAACTAGGGAATGGGAATTTGGGAGTGAGAGGGAAGTGGGAACAGTCCCTGGGCTGCCGTGAACCCATCGAATAGCAAGTAGTGGTAGACTTGGACTTGATATGAGCTACTTGCCCTGAGGCAGCAGCCTGAACTGGAATCAGCAGGAGCAGCAGCAGCTTGTGGCTTAGGAAGAGAGGAGCTAGGGATCTGGATCAGTTGGGTCTCCAAGCTAGTGCCTGCTAAAGTAGATGGAGCATGAGTCAGGGGTGGAGGACTAGATAGGCTTGAAGTCTACAAAGGGCAGTCTTCTAGTCGAGTGTCACAGGATGCTAGGTCAGTGCATGGGAGCTTGGAGAACTCAGGACTCTGTCCAGACATGTCAGATTCTACATTCCAGCAGTGAGGTCACCCTGGGCCTCACCAGCTAAGCCTTTGGAAGCTACCGTATCTTGACTGCCATGTCAGAATTGGCTCAGGGTGTGAGGTAGGGCCTGTTTGCAAATGGAAGTGCTTATATCCATGGTCTTGACAGGCAGTGGGAAAACATGTATCATGGAAGAAAGGGGATCCAGTAGTTTGAAGGGAGAACACAGGAACTGCTGAGTAGGTAGGGAACCTGGACAAGTTCGGAGCTCTGACCCCTGGAGGGACAGTGAGGGTGTTGCTGGGATAAGAGGAGTACAGGTTTGTAAGTAGAATGTGGTTAACTGAGGTTCCACTTCCCCTATGTAGTTGGAAACACCCCCAAGTGTGACCAAAAGGTGTGTGCTCAGTCTCCTGTGTGTAGGGGGAGGGATGGCAAGAAGTTAGGTTTCTGTGTGGGAAGAGGTCCACAGAGAAACAGTAGGAACAATAGAGAGAAAAAGATTCCCAACTGTGGGCCTTCCACTTGTGATTGCATTTGAGCTCATGTTGTCGACCCCTCCCCATTTACTTGTCTTCAGAAGCATGTGCCTAGAGATAAAAAGTATGCAAGGATCCTAGTGATTTGGAGTCTCCTGCCCAGAGCCAGTGGAGTCCTGAGGCTCAGATATTAGGACCAGGGGTTTCCATGTACCACACAAGAGCTTGGGACCCACAAGCTTGGAGTCCAAAGTTGTGTGATCAGTCTTCTGTGCTGTCCTGGCTGCAAACTTTGGAACCTGGAAAGACACAGTCACAGGCTAATGTCATCCAGTGCAGCCACCAAACTCTCTATGGATGCCCCAATAGCCTAGATGGGGAGGACGGACCCTCTCAGGGAAGAGAGAAGCTGGTAGGCTGGTGCCCCCAGCAACATGTAGAATAAGATGAAAACTACATCAGTATGGAAGCCTGGTCAGAGGGGCATGAGTAGTTACCTGAAAGAGACTGAGATTTGGAGCAACAAGGAGTACATTGCCTCTAAATTGATAAAAATTAATTTTCTACCTCCTGCAGAAATGGAGGCTTAAGAGTTACATTCAAGGGCCAGTGAGATGGCTTGGTGGGTAAGAGCATTTCTCTGCAAACCAACCTGAGTTTGACACCCAAATCCCCCAGTGAAGAACCAGCTCACAAGTTATCCTTTGACCTCCATGTGCATACCCATAAACACATAAACGCGCACTCACGTGAGCACACACAGACACACACACACTCACGATAATAATAAATAATTTTTTTCTAAATTAAAAAATGTTACATTCAACTATTGAGAAATAAAACCGTGTGTTTGTACATCAGTTTTTCCCTGTAATTCTGCCAAACTGTGATTAAAGACTCTGTCTTTTGGGTACTTGTTGAATTCAGATTTCCCTTGCCTGGTGGCTGTGTAGTTTTGTGGCACTAGACAGGTGCACAGACCACAGTTGCCTCACTGCTGGAACTCCCTGGGGATGCGGACCCATAGGCTTCTCTGCTGTCTGGGGAGGTTTCATTCTCCTGACCTCATGCTGGCCTCAAACTCTGTGTCCAACTGTCACTGTCTCCTTGAGGCAGCCATCACACTCAGGCAGGTCTGGGTCAGTCTTGGAAGTTCAGGGAATTTCCAAGTGCACCTGAACTCACTATGGGAGCCCAGGAGAGCACCCCAGAGTCAGTCTTAGCTTCACAGGTAGGCAGTACTACTCCAGGTAGTTCAGGACAGTCACATGAGGTTCTTATCTCCCAAAATGTCAGGCAGGATGTGAGACCCGGGTCTGCCGGTTCATATTTCCTCATGTTCCATCCCATCTCTTGGTGCCAACTGTAGGAAGGACCCTCATTTGGGGGCTTTCAACTCTGTCCTGCACCCTACTGGGCAGACTTTGATCTCCTTTTGGATGAGAAAACCTTGATATCATGCCCTGTTCTCCCTCAATCTACAGTTTATGATTTGACTTTTGTGCTTTGCTTGAGTCTGCCAGACTTTTCCTTTCATAGGAAAGCCACGTTTTTAGGCATCAAAGAAACCAAAACTAATGCGAGTATATTTATTTCTATGAAAATTTAGTGGCTTGAAACAATAGCGAATATCATCTTACAGTTCTGGGAGCCATAGGTCCAAAGCTGGTTTCACTGAGCTAACATCAAAGTGCTGGCACGGGCCTCCTCTCCAGAGGCAGGATGGGACTCCTTTCTCACTTTTCCAGCCTCTGAATACCACTGCATTTATTGGCTTGTGGCTCCTTCCTCCATCTTTAAAGCCAGTGAGGTAACTTCCTTCAGTCTTCTCTGTGACTCTGACCTTGTCTTCTGCCTCCCCATCCTCCATTTTTTTGTTGTTGTTTTGTTTTGTGACAATGAGATATGTAGCCCAGGCTGACCTTGGACTCATGATCCTCTTGCCTCAACTTTGTGAGTGCTGGGATGACAGGTAGGCACCAATAGGCCTGGCCCTTCTTCCAATTTTAAGCACTCTTGTATTGGGCCTGTCTGGATGATACAGGATAATCCTTTATTTTAATTCTTATTCATTTATTTTGTGTGTGGGATACTTGTATGTAGGGGTTTGTGTGTCTGTGAAAGTTGGAGGTCAATGCCAAGTCTCATCCTCTATTGCATGCCACCTTAATTTTTTTTGAGACAGGTTTCCTCTTACTGAACCAGGAGCTTATCAAATTTAGCAAGGTTATCTGATTAGTAAGCTCCAGGGATCCTCCTGTGGTGTCCTCCCAGGACTAAGACTACAGATGCATGTTACCACACCCAGCTTTTTCCAGGGGTGCTGGAGATCCAAACTCAGTCCTCAAGCCTGCATGGCTAGCACTCTACCAGCTGAGCCATCTCCCCTGCCCTGAGGCTAATGCTCTTATTATGAGGTCAGCTGATTATTAGACTTAATTCTGTCTACAGTCTTAGTACCCCTTATGTACCGTAACATCACATCACACCTTCACAGGTTCCTGGGAGCAGGACAAAGATATCTCCAGAGGGGTCAGGGTTCTGTGCATCACAACCAGTAATAATTCATTTTCCAAAGGCTTAATTCATATTATCAAATGTCATAGATTTTAAGATTATAGTCTTTACCACTGGTTTAATAAACTCACTTTGGGAATATCAATGACAATGGTTTCACTTGAAACTTCTTGTGGTAGCACAATTGAACCTGGCACCCCATCCATGCCAGGCAAATGCTCCACCAGCAATACCCCCCTCTGCCCCAATGTTTTAAATTACTTTCTTCTATCATCCTACATAGATGACATGAGTCAAACATGATTGCTCCTTCCTGAATTGTGGAGTTAATGCAATAGATCACACAAAGGGCTACTCATGAAAATAAAAAGCAACTCAGTTTTACTTCTCCAAATTTCATTTCATTTCAAGTAGGCGGATGAACAATATACCCTGTTCTTGTAAACTGTCTCACTCAGCAAAATCTTGCAGATCTCTTCCTGTGACCATAAATATCACCAGTATGTTCCTTGTTTATTTAGCCTGTTTCCAAAGCCGCTGCAGTTGGAGACACAGAAATGCCAGGCAGGGTGAGGCTCTGCTGGTGCATCCTGCAGGCCCAAGTGCCTCGGAAGTTCATTAGTTAACCAGAGTGAAATAGGGCTGATGGCGTGACACTCAGGGTCCTCACCTCACCCAGGGTGACATTTCTGGAGCTGTTCTGATCTCAGATGCTGACAGCGGAGGCTTTTCTGGCAACCATCTCTGCTGGTCTGAGAAACAATGAAGATCTAGGTCCAGTTTCTTCAACTCATGTGGGCCACACAACCCAATGTGAAGGTTGTGAGAAACTTGGCCTACAGTAAAAGGTTTCTGAATGTGCAATGACCAAAAATTAATTCAAAATCAAATGCATACCAAATCCAGAGAGTTCCTGGCAGCACTGGTCGTTGTCACATGGAGTCCCTCAGTTTCACTGCCGCCATGCCCTGTGCACACGGCTGCGCCCTAAGCACACCGCTGCACTGTCACATCACACAATGCAGATGTGATGCCTCAAACTTCTCAGCTCAGATTCCAGGCTGTGCTATGAATTGCAGTGATGTTTGTTTGTCAGCTCTCTATATAACTGTATATTCCTGTTCTTATTGAAAAATAATGGCTTAATAATGAAAACAAAAGCTTACTACTTTCTTACCAGCACGCATCAGCATGTAAGTATCAAATTAATGTAGGTTTGGATTGTGTTGTGCTGGATTGCTTGATTTAAAAAAAAGTTGCAGTTTGATTGCTGATTTGAGTTTCATCAAGAATCACTGAATGAATTTAAGCTTGTGATTGGAACAGAATTTTCAATCATTTGTGAAATAGTTCTAAACATCCTTCTGTTACATACATATTTATTATACAAAGTAATGTTCTCAGCATTGATGATTTCAAAATCAGAATATGGATCAATTCAAAAAATGTTGAAGATACTTTATGTTCTGTAGTTTCCAATATTCAAGATTTAATTCTTTATGTAAAAATAAGCCAGCACATTCTTCTTCTTAGTACACAACTTTGCTTTCTTCTTTAACAAATGGTAAATTATATATTTACATGTCAAAGTCAATTTTTTTAAAATAAATTTCCTTATGATTTATCGTCAATAAAGTTGGATTTGAATATCTATTTTATATACCTATATACTCAGGGTCACAAAGAAATTTCTTGGTTAAAAGGTGTCTTGAATGGAAGGGCAGGGCAGAGGAAGGAGTATAGAAAGAGATAAATAACACTCAAGGCCTTTATAAAGAGCCATATGGAAACCTACCACTATAGAAGCTTCTTAAAGTATATACATATACATTATAAAAAGAGATTAAAAGGAGTTACCTTATAGCAAGAGGACATTGCTCCTACTAGATACCATAGGGTAGCAAAGTAAAAGCCCAGTGCCAAAGATGGATTCCCTCTTTTGAAGCTGCTGACCAGGGGGTCTCATAGATTCTCAAGCAATACCGGCCATTGCCCCTGCTCTTGGTTATCCATCAGAACTTCGTGGTATGACCCTATTGCTGAAGACACTACATAAATGAGTGGTCAAACAAACAAGGAGAAATCAAGCTGGTGCAGATTTAAAAGCCTTATCTTTATTGGCTGGCTTTCATGGTGTTTGTGGCCCGAGTTCCCTCTGGGTCTCCTGTGCGATCAGACAAACTATATATTTTATGTGAGTTTATTAACTTACAAAGGAATGAGTACCCAGTGCCCTGTGCTGCGACTCAGAACCTGCCTTATCAGACCGTGCCTGCACCCATAGTCACCGCTAGCATTCGCTCACCCTTCCTGGGCCAGCGATCGCCCCGTCCACAAGAGTCAGTCTATTCTGTCCTTCGGCTGCTGAGCAGCTGGCTTCACGTCCCCCACACCATGTGTGCTACCGGTGGCTCATGGCTTCTGTCCCAAGATGGCCCCCAGCAGCCCCTTCATAGTCCTCACTCTGCATCAGGGCCTGCCCATTGGAGGAATTAGCCAATAGGGAGACAGTGTTAGAAGGTGCTATGCATACTACCTGAAGAGAAAATTAATGATCAACTTTATCCAACTACAACAACTATACCCATTGGTACAATTACTAGTGGCATGAATATTGTGGGAATAACCAATCACTTTCTAATTGGATTTAAGGTCTGCTTCATAGGATGGGGCTCATAGGATGGCCTGACATTGATATCAGGCCTTGGAACCTGAGGCTAAAAAGGTCACAGGACATAGGGGAGAGCCTAATTCTAGTTTTCTGCTAAATAGATATAATATTAAACTGACTTCTAATGACTTTTGTGAGACCTACAGATTAATGCATCTCTCAGCTCTCACTAGAGAAGCTTCCTTATGCAGAAGATGGTGATTAACAACTCACAACTGGCTAACGTGCAGAGGACAAGAAGCTGCAGAGAGCTTATCCCTGAATAGACATCTATATCAAACTTTTGCCCCCCAAGGTTCAGTGATCATTGTGGAAAGGGGAGGAGGTTTGGAAAGATTTCAAGAGCCAGAGGTAGTGGATGATCACAAGGAGATAGTTTTCCAGATTGCTGGTCAATTACTCATATGATCTTGCAGCAATGGTGACAGCAGAAGTCCCATGTAAGCTCAAACCAGACAAAATTCCAGAGTACGTGTGGAGAAGTAAGAAACCATAACTCTACCTGAGGAATTATTTGCAACCAATGCATGCTGGGAGGGGGAAAGTCAGTCTTTTACAAGGGTGTGACTCTTGGTAGGTTAACCAGGTCCCAGGGGATGGACCCACAGTGAAGGACATTTGGGAACACAAATAAGACTCTGTAGGCATATATATATATATATATACCCATTAAATTGGGGAGGAGTAAAGGGAGGTATGGATAGAGGAAGGGATCTAAATATAATAAAAATATACTGCATGAGAACCGCAAACATTAAAAAAAATTAAAAGGAGAAAATACAACCTAGAAATAGATAAACTTGTATTTTGTAAAAATAAATTCTCAGTGTGAAAAAGTGGGAGGTTCACAGATAGAAAAAATTTAACAAGTCTTGCTCTAAGATACATTTGTGTGTGAGGGGTATCACGATGACCTGGAGGTGAGGAGAGTGGCAGGAACTCTTGGAGACCCTAAGTAGCTCAAAGGGCTTGGCACAGTCAGTACAGAAACCCATGCCAGGAAAGGCCCAGATTATTGGCAGGTGGTAGGTACCTCAAGAGCTGGACAAGGATCTGGCTCACTTTGTCCCTAAGTTTCTGTCCATCAAACAGAGCGTACTTTCCCTTCAGTCTAATCTCACCTTGCTATGCCCAGAAAACCATCACACTCTTCAACTCTAAGAGTAAGATTTAAAAAAATATTTTATGTATTATTTTTACCTTACATGTATGAAGGCATTGCCTGCATGTGTCTAAGTGCACCCGTGTCATGTAATGCCTGCAGAGGTCAGAAGAGGGCATTGGATCACTTGGAACTAATGTTCTTGTCAGTTGTTAGCCACCATGTGGGTACTGGGAATCAAACACAGGGCCCCTGCAAGAGCAACCAGAGCTCTGAACCGCTGAGCCATATCTCCAGCCCCTAAGAGTAAGTTTTGATCTCCACTTTCCAGTTTCCTTTGCCCATTTATTTATTCTTTTGGGCTTTTTGTGAAGAAATCCAAGGATTTATTTAACCCAGCAGTCAAATTGGTCACTTAAAATAATAGTACATCTTGTCCAAGTTTCAAAATAAACCCTGGTATAAGGAAGCAAGCAGGGGAAGTGTGTAGAAAAGGCTGACAGCATTTACAGTGCCCATAGCAGAGCTGGAGTCCCCTGTTCTTTGATCCCTCCTTGTCCTGACATGGGCCAGAGTCCCAGCCTTCTGTTTGTCTTGATTAAAGTCAGCCTCCACCTTCTCCAGAGCCCCTCTGCCCCTCTGTGGACACAGACTGCATTCACCACCAGCAGCTCTGCCCAGGCCCTATGCACACTTTATGAAAGGCGTTTTCTCTTGGATTGAACAGGCACTGTGTTTGTGTGTGGTGTTCAAGGGAGAAAATGAATCACTGTAATGTTGGGTAAGGATTTAGGGTGTTGTGTTTGTCCCATGCAAGTACATAAACACATCAGAACTCACTGGAAACATAAGAGGCGGGCACAGAGTGCTTCGGTGGCCCTCAACATCGGAGCACATTTTCCATATGTCGACCTCTCTGGGTTCTGCCCTCTCACAGCCGTTCTCCAAGTCCGGAGGAAAGTTTGAGGTTTTTTGCATTTCTGTTTGTGGTCCGGGAAAAGGCTTATGATCTGAGGGCTCCATCCAGCGAAATAACACCGCCTTTATACACATTGCTTCGCACGGAGGCCGGAGTTGGAAGCAGCCGTTGTGAAACGTTAAGGATTTTCTGGCAGTGGGGAAGGGATTTTTTTTTCCCCTTCCTCCCTCCCTGCCGAGGAAAAACAGTTCTAAGGAGAGTCACTTTGTAGTTGTAACTCTCATTCACAGACTCCCAGCCCTAGAAGCTCTGCATCCCCTAGGAGTCGACTGCTGTGTGGTCTGCAGGTACTTTCTCCTGGGTCCTCACCCACCTGGCTCATGAGTTTGCAGAAGCGCATCTTCGCTAGGAGAGAGGCAGGTAAGTGCAGCTTCAACATCTGTCTCTAGGGCCTGGTTCCGGGCTGATCCTTTGGGACATCTTCCCAGAGGGGTGGGAGAATGCTTTTCCTTACACGGTGCAGAGTGTGTGTGACAGTGTGTGCACACGTGTGAGTGTTTGCGTGACACGTGTGGCAAGGGTCTGTCTGTCCTTGGAGGGGCTGGATAAGCTCTCACCATGTCCTTGGCAGAGGGGTGCAGTGAACATCAAGGGATTCCCCCCACGAAGGTGATGAGGTTGCCTGGCTTCTTCTGCGGCTGTTGCTGACAAGAGGGAGCAGGAGCATCCATGTTCAGTGCTGTAGCTGTCAGGGTCCTCACATCAGAAGGAGTTGTGTAGCTTGACAGGACAGTGGAGCAGATGCGGATCCCCCAAGTCTTGGCTCTGAGGGGCTGCACTGGCCTGACTAGAGGCCCTGGCTTCCCGCAGGTACAGCCCATGAGATGAGGTCATTTCTTATGACAGCCTCCTGCCGTGTGCTCCGGAAACAGACAGAAACAGGCACGGGGCAGAGGAGGTTAACCCTTCTGCCCAACTGTGAAAATCGGAGCTGGTGAAACTTCTGTTCTGCTTTAACTCTGGCAAAGGGAAGAAACACATGGTTTTCTTTAAAAAGGAGAAGGAGGCAAGTCAAAGGCATAGTCTGAGTTTTCAGCTCCAGGAAGATATGGCTAAAGCCCTTGGGATCTTTTGGCTAGGTTCCACAAAACCCTCCTCTAAACTCAGAGGATAGGCAGAAGGAGGGCAAGCAGGTACCAAATCTGGGGTCTGGAGTCAGGGTCTAAAAGTGGCAGGTTACCTAATTTTGGAAAAGGCATGTAACGTGGCTAAGGCTCAGCTTCCTTCTTGCAAAAGAGTTATCATAAATTCCTTCCTCATAAGGTGGGAGAAGCAATAAATGGGATCAAGTCTGAGAATGTCCTGAACGGTGTCAGCTCGCAGGAGTGGCTTCTTTAGATGGTCCAACAGCTGTCATAGACACTGTCTCTCAGGTGAAAAGCAGTCATGGCTTTCTCTGCAGCAGGGAGCAGGGACCCTTCTTTGGAGGGAGACTGCAGGGATGCATTGTTTGCCTTGGGGTATTCTGCCCCTGCAGGACCAGATCTGGTTCTTAGCAGGTACTCAGTGTTTGGTGGCGCCATCTTCTCAGCTCTTCTTTACTTTCTGTCTCTGGCTGTATCTCCTTCTGTGAGGTTTCCCTGGCAACAGACTGAGGCAGAGATGCAAGAGTGGGAAGTTCCCTGCAGAGTGCTCTGGGCACAGCACCTGTGAGGGGAAGAAAGACAGAGCAAGGTAGACAGAGAGATAGGGATGGAATTTCAGGCTTGTCTTTGGCTGGTCTAGCTGCTCCTAGGGAGCCTGGTGCCCTTACAATGAAAAGCTATTGCATGTAGGCTGCCTCTGGGGCTGGAGCATCATCTTGGATAAGATAGCCCTGGGACTCTGGGCAGTGCTGGGAAGATTCAGCTATGATCTGTCATGAGTTGCCTTTGCATTGGCTCTGGAAATGAATGCCTCAGTTGTGGGGTGAGGGACTTCTCTGGGTGGCAGCCACTCAAGAAATGTGAGAGTGCCAGACTGTTTCTGACTTCAACTTTCTAGAAAATTGAGTATTAAGTACATGGCTGACTCTATCCAGGTGAATTCTTATAAAGCAGTGTGGTCTTAGCTAAGTCCTTTTCTATCACAGGACTCAGTCTCCCTGTCTACAAAGTGAAGAGGAAGGAGAGAGACTGGAGATGACCTCTGGGAACCTTTCCAGCTGTGCTGTTTTTACACGTATAGGTGCTGAGTACATGACCATGCTGGTTGGTTGTATCAGGCTAGCGCACATAACTGCAGATGTCTTACTTCCTTTTGCTAGAAAACAGAAACCCAGACACCTGAGGATCCCTATAAGTGGACCAGCTGTCAGCGGGGAGGGGTGGGCTTCCAAGGCAAACACAGGCTCCAGGCAGGACAGGCTGGGGATGGAAACTTCTGCTGCTTGCTTTCCCCCACCCCAGGGAAGATTTACAGCCACATCAGATACTATATGTGTCTTTAATAGCTGAGAGCTTTATAACGATTCCTGGATAAGCATGGATGTAGTGGGGTCTGTTGTATTTCTCCCTTTCTGACCTTAGTTTTCTCTTTGTTTTTCTTTTTTTTTTTTGACATAGTTTGTAATGTTTATTTTATTGCATTTTAGTTTACATTATTTAAAAATATTTATCCATTTGGAAAAGTTGTGTTAATAAAGTCAGAAAATAATAGATTTTTTTGAATTAATTAGCATATTAAACAGTAAAATATAAATTTAGAACAACATTATTAAAGAGAAGCAGGGGCAAATAGAACATGAGTTATCAGGCAAAAGTTTCCATTGCAGTGTTCATAAATGAAATGCATTTGACTTAAATTTCCTTACATAGCAGATTTTAATTTTTTTATTAACTTCTTAAAGTTAGCATAGAAAGCAATGGGACTCATTATGGAATTTTCATACATATGCGCCATTATACTTTGTTCTAATTTATCCCTTTCTGTTTATTTTTCAATATACAAAGAGTGAAATCACTTTCCTAAACACTTGGAATTCACTTACAACAAATTGTCTAGAGTGCTCTATGCTCCAGGCACTGAGTTGGGCACTAGGGATCTAATTGTATGGACTAAATAAGCAATGCATGGCATAAAAATGCAAAGGCAGAGGGCTGCAAGAGGCGCTAGTTGGGAACTCACCAAGTCTAGGATGGGCTTCTGGGAGGAGGTTCTGTTTGAGTTATTTTCTGTAGGGCATGTGGATTGGATGTTAAGTCAAGGGCAGGGTCTGCTGTGGTACTACATGTCAACAGGCAAGCTGCTCAAGATGAGTCCAGAGATCAAGAGTTAGAGGCCAATCCATGCTAAACTCTCTTAGGTGAGTGTGGTTGTGCACACCTGTAATCCTAGTACTTGAGAGACTGAGGCAGGAGAATTGCTATGAGGCCGGCCTAGGCTACAAAGTGAGTTCGAAGCCAGCCTGAGTTACACAGGAAGACCCTCTCTGAATAAACAAAAAATCCAAACCAAACATGTCAGGGACAGGGATGGAAAAGCCAGTCAAAGGAGGCAAAGGAGGCTGGACCTTGGTGATCAGGGACTAGAAAAGAAAGCAGGCCCAGACCTCTCTGCTGAACCAGCCCCTGTGCAGGAAGTCTTTGCTACTGAGGCAGCATTCTTCCAATTATCAGCCAGCAGTCTCTGTCCCTGGCTCCCAAGTATGCATCTTGTTACAGGCTTCCCTGTGCCTCCCGGAGTGCCTGTTTGTAAGTTCAGCGTTCCGTTCTTCTACTTCCTGAGTGTGTTCAACACCAGTAATGAGTTAGGGCCACCCTGAGCGGGGTTATCACATCTTCCCCACCCTGCAAGAGCAGCATACTATTTGTTTGGTGAAGGAACCAACCCTAGGCACTGGGAGTTCACCAGATGGCCATGGGGCAAGACTGAGATTTGAATCCTGGCCAGTGTGTCTGTCGGAAAGCCTGTGTTCTTAGTATGGCACACTGCTGCTGGGAAATAACAGTGATACAAGCATATATACACACATACCCACACCCACACACATACATACACATGAACATGCACACATACCCCACCACCATTTACATAACCTCCCACATGCCCACAACATACAGAGAACATACACACAACACATATGCACCACAAATACACACATGCACATAGATACATACATATACAGATACACATATGCACATATACACACATACTCGCAAATATACACATATACCCACATACACAGATATACCCATATCCACATATTCATACATATACACACAGATAACCCATATGTACACATGCACACAGATCCACACATATGCATACACACAGATGCACACATGCATGTGTGTGCATGCATGCACACATACACACACACACACATACACACAAATACACAGACCGATTTGTATGCAGGTGCTTCTACCTGTCATTGGGTCTGGATAATTTCTCTGTTCCTATAAAGTTACCAGAATCTTCCACCTTGATGAATGAAGGCAGCCTGTGTCAGCACTAATTTAACCATTTCCTATATTGATTCTTCAGCTTGCCTTCAATTTTGTGTGTTCCAAACAAAATCATAAAGGTTTCCAAACTCAGAGAAAAGTGGAAAGCACTGTGCTAGCCAGGTCTGTACTGACTAGCTAGATCCCAGTCTACTAGTTCACTATCTTCCTTTATGTCTACCATTCTTAGTTCCCTCTTTCCATGGATCTTTTTGATGCGTTTCCCTGTATCAGGAATCACCACACCCTAGTGTACAGAACTAGCTCGATTTTTTTTTGCTAATTTACTTATCTTAGATTTATAATCTGTGTACAACATTCAAGAAACTTGGCAAAGTACATCCAGCAGTATAGGCACATTCCTAGCAAGATAAGGAATGCTGAGTGCCTGTCTAGCATGCACAAGGCCCTAGGTTCGATCCCAGCATGACTTAAACCAGGCCTGGTGGCACAATACTGTGATTCCAGCACTTGGGAGGTAGAGGATCAGAAGTTCAGTGTCATCTTGGCTATACAATAAGTTTGAGACCCCCTACCCCTACAAATCATACCAGAAAGCTACGTATGCCTTTTCTAATTGCTTTGAGGCCATATAACATGTCACTAAATTTAAAGCCTATTTAAATAAAGTGCAGTGTCTGCTATGGAGACAAAACTCTTGCCTCTGAGGGGTGGACAGCCTGCACAGTGGGCTCAAGTAGAGACTCAACTTCTGAGTCATAGGGGCAGTACCAGGCAGGAAGTAATTCACAATCAAAGATGCTACAAGGAAGTGAGTTACAGAGAGTGACCCAGGCTGTCACTAGGAGTAGATAAGGGCTGCATCTCTTGGTCCTGATAATGGGTTGAGATCAGGGAGGGGGAGATGGAGCAGGTGTCTCATTGTGGAAATGGACCCAAAGATGGTGAGAGCTCTGTGGGGGCTCCATGTTATCCATGAGTTGCCAGGCCCTCCTGGAGGCCCTGGTGGGTCCTGGGTAGCTGGTGGGTACTCAGTTGTCCCTGCCTGAAGCTACCCTAGCCTTCCTGATGCAGCCCAGCCTGACATAGGCCCTGGAGGTAACAAGTTGCTTTCATTTTAAGTGCACACAGAGCATTTGGTAGTAGACTTCAGGTGGCATCAAGTGGATGGGCTTTCAACTGAGTGGTATTGCCACACCAAAATGGACAGGTTCTAAATACAGGGTGTCATGGCTTCTGTGCCCTGCAGTTCCCTTTTCCTCATGGAGGGTGAATAGAGCACTGTGGTAGGGTGGGAGTTTATGGGAGCAAATCTGGTATTTGAGCTGCTAGTGTGTCAGGCAGAGAACTTGTTTAGGTCTTATGTTAACCCATTGGCAAATGAGAAGTCTGGTGCACATAGGAGAGAATGGCTTGTGGTGGGTCACATAGCCAGGGAGCAGCAAGGCTGATTGCACAGGACTCTGGGGCCAGTGTTCTGTTCTCTGCCTATTCTAGCCCCCCCATCCCTGTGCTAGGGTATGTGCAAGTGCACCCAGCCTGCTACAAGCACATCTATTTGTCTTTCTTGTATGTGTGCCTACGCATTGGACTCCTGTGTCCCTCTCTGCTCCTTTCCTTTGTCCTTCCTTCCTCTCTGTCTTTCTCTGCTTCTTTCTCTCTAGTCCCTTCCCCTAATAGCTACATACTATGCACTTTGTGCCAGGTCTGTGTTAGGTGCCAAGGCTACAGAGGAAAACATGAGCCACAGTCCCTGGCATGGGGGAGTCACAGTTAGTGGGTAAAGCAGATGCACAGATGAGAGAGACAGACATAGGGTACTTTGGGAACACAAGTACCTTGGTGGACCAAGTCCCTTGGTCCGGAGGCAGAGTATACTGACATGGGGAGGTGGAGGAAGCAAGGAACATCTGTAAGAGACAAGCCTGTGACCTCAGGGAGGGATTTAACATGTTTACGCATTGAGTCAGTCATATCATGACAATAATAAATTAGGAAAAGAAAGAAGGGATTTCTTCATCTTAAAAATGTTGCTTTTTGATATGAGGCAGGAGGCTACATTCCTCAGATAACTGTGTGGGCAGAAGGAGTGGGGCTAGTTACTGCCTGGCACGGCTGGGCACAGTTCCTTCAGACTCAGTCCTGCCAGTCTGCAATCATATCCCAAGGCCCAACTGCACCCACTGGAGCATCTCTGACAACACTTGAAGAGCCAGAAAAGATGAGGGGCTCTGCTACCTCCCCCTGCCTTGGAGCAGCAGGATCCAGGAGGGTTCAGTTTCTGCCAAGAGCTGTGCTGGGTGGAGTCACTCCCTACCTCACCCTGTAGTCGGCCATCAAGACCTGACTTTCCATGTTGCCAGGTGGAGAGGATGGCAGGGTGCTGGAGTTTCACAAACCACCTCAATCTTGGCCTTAAATGCCCAGGCTAAGACCACTTCCCCCAGCTTTGTGTTAACACTTTCCAAACCTGTCCATGGCATGAGGATAGTGGGGCAGGCAGAAATCTCCAGGGTCTCAGCCTGGCAATGTGCATCACTTTAGTTATAAGGACAGGACTGTCTGAGTAACACTGGGTTTGCATCTGTCCTCTGTGCCCTGGAAAAGCCATTTCACCCTGCCAGGTCCCCCTAAGGAAAAGGAATTGAAGGTGGGAATTGTGATACCTTTCAATGGCTAACTGTGCCATAGATACTGGGCTTACACGCTGGGCACCACAACTGAGCCATAGCAAGTTGTGCACAGTGGAGGCTGTTACTGCCATTGACGCAGAGGTTCTGTACCTCCAGGTGCATTCCTTTGCCCTGTCTCTGTGAATTAAACCAAGGGCTAAGGCTCTCATCACTAAACTCCATTCCCTCGTGGAGAGTATTCTCCCTGTTTCCCCAACCTGAAGCCTTGAGGAGCTAAGAGTGAAGTATGTGTAAGTTTTGAAAAGGTCATTAACCTGAGTCCAATCACATGCCTTCGATGAAGGACATGTCTGTAAGAGCTCTTTGTAAACTGTAAAGTACAAACAAATGTAGAAAGTCATTATGAGGCATCAGTCATTTATTTATTCACTCAGTTATGTGTTGATTCATTCAGTAAATGTTTATCGAGCCCTGATGTGGTCCTGGCATGTTTGGGGACCCTGCAGTGCTCAAGGCAGATATGTCTAGAGGGATCATATTCTAGAATGAGGCAGATGGATGTTTCACAAAGACTCACATAGGTTAATAAGTTACCCGCCAATGGTGGCAGGTTCCCTGGAGGAAATAAACAAGGGAAAGATAGTAGGAAGCTTAAGGGACTGGTTGAGATTGAGTGGATGGGGGAGGCCGCATTTAAAATGTCAAAGCAGGAAGAAGCCAGCCTCAGGAAGAGTTGGAAGAAGAAACTCCTTGGAAGAGGCAGCAGCTAGGGCTACATGGGCTTGTCTGGTTCGAGAACAGTTTGAGGCTAAGGTGACTATGGAATCCAGTTAAGAAACAGGAAAAGACAAGAAACAGGAAAGGAGCACACTCTTCTGGCCATCATACATTCCCAGCAGGCTTAGCAGGTACCCCTCTCTCTTCTCATCCTCTCAGTAGTGCTCTGCTGTAAGACTCTCTCATTTCACTTCTCAGAGGCAAGACCAGAGCAGGAGAGCTGAGCTCACAGGCTCAGCCTCCCAAGTTCTAATCAAGGTGGATCTTTCCTGGCTGCCTCTTCTTTGCATGCTTTGGACAGCCATGTGTTGGCTGTGGGGTGTTGGGCAGGGTGGGAGGCTTCTCTTCTGCAGGAGTCCCAGGAGTGATGGAGTTTCTACCTTGGGGTACAAACCATTGTAAATGAGCTGGAGTCAGGCAGGGTCTCAACCAAACTTAGGAATGAATTCAACTTGTGAGAGTAAGATAGAATGGATCACCTGGAAATAGAGGGGCAGACAGAACTAGACTCAGGCCCAGGTGATGGAGCAATCATAGACGTGGTAAGGGTGAGGCTGCCTGGCCTCCTCAGACCTTGGGTCCAGCCCCAAAACTTTCTGCCAGAGGGAAACAGCCACAGTGGATGATGCCCATTGGAGCTACAGTTACATTGTTCTGGGAACAAACTTTAAGAGAGGCTGTGGATGCACAGAGCAGGCATCACTGACTGATGCCCCCATCTCTAGAACTTCAGAAATTTCTGCACCATCCTCCAGATTCAACCCCACAATGGGGGACTGTGCCCATGCCTGTAGACAAAGGCAGCTTTATATTCAGAATGCCCTCCCAGGGCCTCTCTTGTGACCACCCTGGCTCCTAGCAGGGACTGGACCTCCACAACCTTGTGTGGAATGTTGAGGGCATCCTACAGATTTCACCCATATGCTTGTAGACCAGGAGCCAAAAATATTTGGTGAGGAGTTAAACATGTGGTTCTTTATCAGAGAGGCCACATAAAGCCCAAACTGGCACCCACAGAGGCTGTACTTAGGAGAGGTATGGGGGATGCTCCCTGGAGGCAGATGGGTTAGGTGGCACTCTGAGAACAGGTACTCTAAGGGCATATGAGGGGGAAAGGCATGCCAGTTACATGACAATAATCACTGCGGTGCACACAAGGGCCATGTCCCTTGAGACTGTGGTTTTCAATGTGTCTCATGAAAGTAAAGTCATGGGTCTTAAACTAAAATGTGCTTAGAATCAGCTGGAGCACCTGAGGGCCCTACAATGCATACCCTGCCTTTAGACGGGAAGGGCTGGGACCTGAGAATTCCTCCAGCCAGTTCGTCTGTTAGGGAAATCTGGCACAGAGATGCTTTCTGAGAGATGGAGCCTGGACTGCGGAGTCAGAGGCACCTTTCTTAGAGCCCTGACTTGGCAACTTGCCAGCTGTGCAACCTTGGGGAAGTTGCTTGACTTTGCTTGACAGTGCTTAGCTCTGACTCAAGGTCACCAAACATCCCACAGAGTGAGTAGGTGCTCAGTGAACTTTTGGGCGGTGACTTTGTCTACCTGTAATATGGTCATGATAGATAGTTCTTAGGCTGCTGGTAGGATTGTGCATGATGACACTTTTTTCTTATCTATTAGTTTTTTTCAAGGGTGGAGAATCTAACTCAGGGGCTCACACATACTACCACTGAGCTATATCCCTAGTCCTTCTTTATTTTGTGTTGATACAAGGTCTTGCTTCATTGCCCAGGCTGGCCTTGAACTTGTGATCTTCCTGCCTCAGCCTCCTGAGTAGTTGGTACCACAGAAGAATAGCTACCAGGATTGGTATGCAATGATGTTTGCAGGAAGTTCCTGACAGGTGCCAGGCACTTGTCTATACCCCTCTTACCTTTCCCCATGTTTTGCTGCCTGTGGACATCAGGGGCACTCAAGGGCAGAGCAGAAGCCTCACTGTATTCTGTGCTCTGGAAAGGGCCTGCCTCCTGGGTACTCCCTGCCAGCCCAGATGGTAGACTTTGTGCCGAGGCTCAGCCTCCCAGCCTGGCCGCCCCCTGTTTGGACCAAGCCTTTTCATATGGAGAAGTCAGATGGCCCCGGCAGGAAGTCTTCGCACAAATCTGTGCCAGGTTGGATACACTTACCCAGAGTCACCTGTCCAGAGCAGGTGGTGATGCCAGCATCTGACAGAGTATCCCATCTCTCTGAGCTGGGTTGACTCAGGGTCTGGCCTTTGCATGAGAAAGGAGTGTTCCCCACTCATGCTTACCCAAGCTTGGAATCTTAGAAACCTAGGATACATGGTGCTCTGGTCCCTGAAGTTGGAGAGAGAAGCAAGGGAGATGACGTCCTGAGGGGCTGTACAAGAAGGTCGGTGGGCACCAGGTGAGTTAATTCCCCTTACTCAGCATACAGAGACAGTGGCTGTTTCTTGTAGGAGGAAGTTGGCTCTCCCAGTCTGAATGGGGAGGGTTTTGGTTGCTAGGAGTTAATAGTCTATTTGGAGGCTGTTAGGGAAGGACCAGTGGGGAAAGATACTTGGGCAGGAGTCCAGGGGTTACCATGTTGCATGATGCAGCTTACATAGTCAGGGTAGTTGGATGGATGCCCTTGTTGTGACTCTGCAGGTGTCCTGGAATTTATGGCATCCAGCCTGTTCTTGTTCTTGCTGTTGAGGATGTGGCAGCAACTGGAGAGAGGAAGGGAGGCAGAAAAACCCTTGTGTGGCCAAGCAGGCACTGTGGGTGGGTATCTTAGTTTTGATGGTGAGAAGAGAGTTCATTCTGCTCTTTCACTGTCAGCCTGTCAGCCCTTTCACTCCCTTTAGCCTGATTGCTGCTCTGGTTACTTCCCAGAGTTGGGGGTCTGATCCTTTGACTCATTGTGTGCTTGCTTTCTGTTGTTGGGAACATGTGAGTGAACAGAAGCAGACACCCTGAAGTCACAAGGGAGCATCTCTCCTTATGATCTTGTTGGGGAAAGTCATCCTTTTCAGCAGCTCCTTTGCCCTGCAGCTGCCAGGGCAGCCCTGCCCATTGCCGGAAGTCCCTGCTCATCATTTATTCTATAATGAAGCTTCCTACCCCAAGCATGACGCTGATATCTTTTCACGCATTATCCCTGAGCTCACATGGTATGGGTATGGATGGCCCCACTTGAGCAGCAGGATTTACTTAGCTAAAAAGGGCTACGTCCCAGGCTCTACCCTCAGCCTCTGACTCTAGGTTTACACTCTTCATTGCCCTGAGACCTACCTCATCAAAACAAAATGGCCAGAGAGCCACAGCGTCAAAAACAAAACAAAATGCAAGCTGATGAGATGGTTCAGTGGGTAAAGATACTTAACCGCACAAGCCCGGAGGACCAAGTTCAATCCTTAATATACATGTAAAAGTGGAAAGCGAGAATTGACTCCATAGTGTTTTCCTCTAACGTCTACATGTGCATGTATACACCACACACACACACACACACACACACACACACACACACATGTAAATACAAGATAGAAAAATCTATTGAATCACAGTTCTCCAGAGTTTCCGAATTTTTTTCTACCCACAAGCTATTTTAGAATTAGAGTCCTCTGAGTATTCATATATAAAGAGTTGAGGCATAATTGTTTTAGGAGAAAGTAGGCAAAAAGCTGGTGACCTGCCCAGTTGTCAACTCTCTACCCCTCTATTCTGGATCCCAGAACAAGATGCCCAAGAGCTTAGGGATATGGGGACACTTTGACTTGAACCTGCTTGAGCATAGAGGGGTTTTATTCCTCAAGGGGTTCCTTCAACTGTAATGGGCCATGGGGTCCCTGTCCTGTCTTCAACACCCTCAGGTTCCACTGTCTCCAAGGGATCAGTTCTGATCTAAATGCAGAAAGATCTTGCTATTTCTGCCCCCATATTCAGCTTTCAAGGCTCCATGCATAGGTAGGTCCTTGGTGAGATACTCCAGTCACTTCAGCCCTGGCACTTAATACAAACCTTTGTTGTAAAAGTCTCCCATACACGGGAGGAAAAATCTGAAGAGGTAAAATTAAACGGCCTAAGCGCCTAGTGCTTTGATTCAGAAGGCAGCTTCAAGTCAGGAATGAACTCCCAGTTCTTTCAGATCTCTGTTGAAATCCGCATCCATCCGTGTCAGTCTTGTAACTAGACAAGGTTGCCTGGTGTCTGCCAGAAACATGAAGAGGTCCCTGCCCGAAAGAGCACAGAGCAGATGGGGTTGCTGAGCGCAGCTTGTGCGTGAGCACGCCGCCTGGGGAGAGGAAGGCAAAGCCTCAGGAGCTTCTGTGCCTGCCTCAGAGTCGCTGTAGGAGAGAATTGCACCGGACAGAAGCAGCTCCTAGCCTGGCAGTACCCCTGCACTGTGACCCAGATGCTGGGGCCTATGCAGAGGGGGGATCTTCATGGGTCTTGCACCGTGGGGCAAGAAGCGCTTCTGTAATGTACAGGCGCGGCAACTAGAGTGTGGCTGCCCTGCTCTGCCAACTGGAGGTGGTCACCACCAATATGAGCTTCAGCAGATCCACCAGCACTCTCGACTGCCGGGATGCCAGGGACTGGCACCCCCTCCCTGCTGCTCACGGCATCTCTTACCTGGCCAGTCTAACCGTGAGTAACTTGTGAGCCCTTTCCTCAATTTTGCACTGGCATATAGGAAGGAAAAAGCCCAACAGGGAATTTCCCAGCTCCCAGATAGTAACAAAAGAAGGTTTACTGAAATCAGGACCCCTCCAAATCAGCTGGTGCTATGAGACCCAAGAACACATGGAGAGACTCTGGGAAGCTAGCAAAATCAGGTTCCCAAGTGCACATCCCACAGAAAACTGCCAGAAACATCAGAGCAAGCTTCAAGCTTGTGGTTTACAACACAACCTTCCAGTAGACTGGAAATCAGTGCAGTTGGTTGAGACTTCTCTTTTTAAATGTAAAAAGAACAAGGCAGGCAAATATACAAGGTCACTCATGAAATCATATTTCTGCGTGTGTATATGTGTAGTGTGTGTGTGGATGTGTGTATGCATGTGTGGATGCCTGTGCATCTATGTGGAGGTCAAAAGTTGATGATGACCGACTTTCTCAATTGGTCTTTATTTACTGAGGGAGGGTCTCTCATCTAACTTGGAACTGGCTGACTTAGCTAGTCTAGCTGGCTTGCTCTGGGGATCCCCTGTCTCAGCTGAGTCTGTAGAAGGGCTGCCTTGCCTGGCCAGCATGTATGATTGTGCTGGGTTTGAAACTCTGGTCCTTAGTTTGCAGGGCAAGTACTTTACCCACTGAAGCATCTCCCCAGTGCTAATCATATTTTATAGGAACTTTTCCATGTTTTCACGAAAATCATGTCTTAGTTATATTTTCCATGGTATAAAATATAAATTTGTACTGTGAATCAGGATCACAAAAGCATAAAAGGCAGCATTCTAGAGCCTTGAGGAGGACATGGGCTGATGGGGGTGTGGCCCTGTACCTGAGGTATGCCTGACTTCTCTCTTGGACACGGTGGCCCTTTCCCTGCTGTCCAAGGTAAGGCCTTTCAATTCAGTCACCCATAAGCTCTCCTGTCCTTTTCCATCTTTACCTCCTAAATGGGTGAATAGATCCTTGAGCCACAATAAGAGTCCGAGATGGGTGCGAGCGCAGTCTTACATGCCTGCCCTCTCCTCTTTTCTTCTCTTCTGGTGGTGGCTGTTGCCCAATTCCAGCTAAACCACACAGGCCAGGGAACAGCCACAACAGCTGCTGAAGGAAGCAGGGGATGGCCACATGTACCCAGGTGGTATCTGGACAATATGCTTCCCCAGCATCGAGCTGATTGCCAAAGGCAGATAATGAAGTGCGTGTGTGTGCTTGTGCATGAGTGATAGAGATATGCCACATGATCCATCAGTCAGAGTCACTCTGTGCATATGATGGTTCAAAGAACATGTAACACGTAGTCATCTCACCTGCTGTATTACAAAGCCAACCTTAAACCTTAACAACTACCAACAAAGAAAAAATGTCCAAGACACATCCTGTGGCCACGATGCAATGAAGCTGGAATTTTCTAATAAAAATTTCAAGACACTATAAGTCGTAAACTTGAAAATTAACCACATGAAACTGATGATAAGCATGGCAGCCTTCGAAAGAACTGAGGTTTAACCGGACATCAACGCTGCAATGACTGACCTTGTCTCAGAAATGACAGTAAGAATGCTGGGCTGTGACTCAGCACTGGCCTAGCTAGCATGGACCAGGCCTGACTTTCATACCCAACACCACAACAGAGAAGCAAACTAACCGGTAACTCTCTAACTAACTAGCTAACCAACAACTAACTAGCTAGCAAGAACAACTTTCAAGATTCATAGATTGTGGCTAAAGAAATATTCAGAGGAGACATTCTAACTAACTAAATAGTGACAAGGATGCCCATGATGATGACAATAATCACACAACAAACTGCTGAGACTAACCTATATTTCAATTTTTTTATCATCAAGTTTCTGAGAAGTGGCTACCAAGAGCACATACATTTCACAGGGCCAAGAGTCCAGTCACAACAGGGCTCATAGACTCTGAAGGTCAGACACAGGAAATAATTGGGGGAGATTAGCTCCTCCCACTCTATGGCCAAGCATGTTACCACTTCCTGACACATGTCTACATTTGGAAACAGAAAGAATGGAGCAGAGGGGCATGCTACCAGATCAAGACAGAGGTAATAAGGAAAGGGGAAGTAGCTAAAGTGGGAATGAATCCACTGGGATTCATGTTGCAAAGGAGCAGTCGATGTTTTCATAGCTTCTAAGAGGTGGCCCTTTGAAAAGACTCCAGAGCAGACATCCTGTGGGAAGAGGCCCCACGTGCTGCTGATGCTGAAGGGCCAGTAGCATGCACAGAGCTTCAGAAAAAAACTCAAAATTTTGAGTCTGTGATAGGCACCGCTACCCCGTTAAGCAGAAAATCTGGGCAAAAGAGTAATTTTATGACAAGATAAGGGGTGAAAATTAACAAAAGATTTTATAAATAAAATCAATAAGAAAGACATAGAAAATGTTTCAAAGGACCACAAGAAGGGGGTGCTGATATTGAAAGGTTTTGTGGAAAATTATGATGGGCTAGATGTGTTTTAGAATATTAAACTATTTCATAAAGTAGGAAAAGATACCTACCCTCTGTCACTTGTTATTATCATTATTCTTTGCAGTGTTAGGGATGAAACCTGGGGCCTCACACATGATAAGCAAGTGCTCTACCACTGAGCTACATCCCCAGACCTTCCCAGTTGTTCTTATAATCAAGCATAAACTAAGATACAGAAGATGAGATAACAGTTTCTATTTGTGGAAATAGATACAAAACCCCCAATAAAACATCAGCAGGCCAAATCCAGTCCTGTGACAAAAGAAACACACTGATCAAATGGGACTGAAAAGAGCAAGAGAATTCATGTAGTTCTCCTCTTTGAAAAAAGGTGCAGAAGGGAGTCAACACGTGGAAGGTGTTTAATAAACAACCCGGTTCCCAGATGGGCTTAGCATAATATGGTTCCTTAATATGATAAAATGAGTTTGCCTCAATAATATTAGTTAATGCCTCACTTACTAGAAAACATTAGTGGAATTTCCATTCATATCTGGAAAAAGACATGGAAAACCCATGCTACCCACATCCCTACTCATGTTCTAGAGACTCTAGTCTGTAAAAACATAGAATGGAGTCGGTGGTACAAATATTTTAACATGAAGTGAGTTTATTACCTTTCAGAGATCACATGATTGAAAATTCGAGACAAGTCATTGAATAATTAATAGAACCAGTAAGAGATCCTCAAGGTGGCTGGTTAGGAAACAAATAAAGAAAGGTTATAATGCTTATAGATGAAGAACAACTAAACAGAAAGTACAATTTACGAATGATTCGATTCAGAATGGTAGCAGGGCTGTCCAGGTACAAATGATATGGAGCTAGTTAGAGCCTATGAAAATAAGAACATAAAATGTGATTGAAGGTCTGAAGAGAAAATTTGAATAAACGTAAAAACAAAGCAATTCAAAAGTTCTCCTGGGTGATAAGACTTTCTCCGAAACTTCCTCTAAAAACCTATGGCAATCCTAGAAAAAAATTTCTGACAGATATTTTGGAATTTGAGGAAATTTCTTTCAGAGCCACCAGATGATAAAAATTAGACCTTATTTTATATTTTGTTTCCTAAAACAAAAACCTCGATTTTTCTGATCATAATTGTGAGGCATGAGTGCTATAAAAAGAAATAAAGCACAGAAAATTATTCTGCAGAAAGGAAAGGCTTCTTATAAATACATTTCCCAGAAAATTGCTTTATCTCCCAAAAGTGGTTAAAAGTTTGGTGCTTCTTCATAAAAATATTTTTAAAAAATAGAGAC
Organism: Nannospalax galili; assembly: GCF_000622305.1. NCBI lineage: Eukaryota > Metazoa > Chordata > Mammalia > Rodentia > Spalacidae > Nannospalax > Nannospalax galili. The sequence continues at coordinate 124,728 of NW_008355786.1, read as the reverse complement.
AAAGTTTATAAAACTAATTTATGACTTCTGTGCAATGTGCCAAGCAAGCAAGTTTAGTATGTCTCTGAATTATTTTCTTTAGAATTCCCAGTGTTTAGCACAGTCATCTCCATTTTATGGGTGACTGAGCAGTAAAAGGATGCCGTGCCTTGCTCAAGTTAGTAGAAGTAAGTGTCAGATCCACCATTGAGATAAAGTTGGCTCCAGTGACAAGACTTCGGTGTTATTTTTGTATCTCTGCTTGTCATTTTGTAAACGAGTGTGCTGTGTTGAGACATGGTGTGGAGACACTGTGTGGAGATGCTGTGTGGCTTTGTATAGTCAGTCACTCATGTCATTCTGCAGCGACATTTCTGCATGGACCCTAGACCTGGGGATGTCAAAAGGACTGCACCTTAACCAACCCCTCCAGAGAAATAATGGAGGACATGCTTTCTGGAATTTTTCTGGATGAGTTCGTTCTCTGCCCGTGCCAGCTTCATAAGGCATGCTGGAAGGGAATCCCTGCCCTGCCTGGCCCTGTGCTGAGGATCTGGGTGGTGCTGAGGCATCCCATGAAGCCCCAGCCCTGTTTCTGCCTCGGTGACTCAGGACCATTTTCTAGGATGCTGAAAGTTCAGTGCCTGTGTAAGGTACCCTCGCTGGGGTCTTAAGGAATTTCCTTAGTCCGGAGTGTCTCTGGATGGTTCTGCCCAGAAATCAGCCCACAGTGGCTTCTTGTCACTCTCCTGTCAGTCTGTCACTAGAATCTTCCAGTCTGTGGCCCTAGGTGGGATGATTTCCCTGCTCCAGCCATAGGTCCGTCACATGTAATGTCTTTACCTGACAGATACTGGTCAGGTCCCAGATAGTGTCTCCCTCCTTCAAGAAGTAGCAGAATAGAGAAAGAAAAATGACAGTATAATACTCCAACTCTTGACAAGTGGGGAAACTGAGGCCCAGAAGTGCTGCATGTCTTTCTTGATCCTATGCACAATATAGAGAGATATACAGGGCAAGGCTCAGCTGCGGCTCTTGTGCATTCTAGTAAACATCTTTGGGGAAAGGATGGACATTCACATTTTTCCTTCATTTTTTATCACTGAGTCACTTTTCAGTTCAAAGCCAAAAATAAATAAATAATAAAAAAATAATATCCCCTGGGCTGGAGTGACCAGACTTTCAAAACTTCCTTTGATATAGGACACTGTGGGAGGACACAGAAATGTAAACCACATTTATAGATGAGTTCCCCTTTCCGCACATGGTGATTTAAAACCCTCTCCAATTCTCCAGTGAGAGAACTATGTTTCACCCAGATAAAAATGTGTGGCTATTTTTCGAGCGTTGGCTTTGCCCAGCACACTACATGCAAATAAGGAAGGAAAGGAAAGAAGGAAGGAAGGAGGGGAGGGAGGGGAGGTCAGGGGAGAGGAGAAAACGGAGGAAAGTGCCCAGCACGGGGCAGAGCAGAGGTCCAGGCCTCTGACTTTCTCCTCTGGGGCAGGAAGGCAGCAAGTCTCCTGAGGGTTGCCATCCTGGAGCTCTTCTGCGTGGAGAGGCCCTCAGAGCTGTCTTGGATATTACTCACCAGGCATGCAGAGAACCTGGCAAGACATTGGCAAGGGTTCCCAGGGCTGGGGCCAAGTAAGAGAAAGGCCATTAGTTGGACCGTAAGAGTGGCACATTCGGCCCCCAGGACTGCTGACAGTTAGAATGAAGGAGCAATAGCTGAGTACAATCACCCAGGCTGAACTGAGCCATGTGACCACCACACTGTGTTTTCAATTATTCCCGCTCCCCTCTCTGTCTCTCTTGGTGCCAGGCCTGGAGGAAGGCCCTCTCCACACAAGCCCAGTTCTGGCCTCTTCACTTCGGCCCTCCCAACTGTTTCTTCCCTTTGACATTTTCTGGGATGGCAAGGCTCATTTTGAACAGTCTCTGCTTTTAAGTTCAGGGAGACTGCCTTGCCCCTCTGCCTCATTCCTCCCATCCCATTGTCCAACTGTCCCCAGGAGAGGCCAGCTGTGGACACAGCCACTCCCTGTGGAAAAGACTGCTTTTGACAGCTGACAATACTTGCTGGACACTCTGAAAATATCCCCCTTGGATGTGCAGTTTCCACCAAGGAACCCGACCCTCTGCCAGCCTAAGTTCTGCACGTGGCCAGCCGCGTCAGCCAAGGGAAGCCATAGCTTTGCACCTCGGCCTCAAAGGTCCCCAAAGGTTCTTTGCTCTGGAAAATGCCCAGTGAGTGACTGGCCACAGCTGTGATACTTGTGGGTTGGGAAAAGACGTGGGGAGGAGGGGAATGGGGTTCACATTTCCAAAGTCTCTGGAGTTTGGTGATGCCTGGAAGAACCAGCTGCTATGAGGGGGATGGGCAGAGCTGAAGATAAGTTTTGACTGGGCTTGGAGCAGCTTAGGAAACAGACTCTAGGACTCCCTTGGCCTTAGGAAGCCATTATTTTCCATGCCTTATACCACCGCAACAGACTGAAGAACCTTTACTCCAGGCTATGTTTTTAAGCCTAAACCGAAATCTGTTGATTATGTAACTAAGTAAAATGCATGGCTTCAGGCCTGGCTGGATCCAGCTGCTGAATGACAGCCTCTAGTTCTGCTCACACTCTGTCGTACTTCTGTTCTTAGTTCTTCTCCATTTCTGTCCCCACCTCTATGACCTCTGAACTTTCCTTCCATGTCAATGTCATGCTCTGGTGGTCCTCTCCATACAGTAGCACCCAGCAACTCATATTTATAACTTCCCTGTATAGTATCAGAAAATTCTAGAAAGATTTTAACACAAAGCTGATTGTTTTTCAAATTTTCAAATGGTTAATGTGCTGATGCTAGCTCTCACCCTCCTCCATATCATGTACATACAACACACACCACATTACATACATACAACTCACACCACTCATACCACACACACATACATCACACACCCCATGCCCCCCACACAATGCATATACCCCATACCACACACACATGCAACACACACACCATGACACACACACATACAATACCCCCCACCCTCCACAAATACAATACATACACACTGCACACCACCACAGAGTCAACACACACACCACACTCATACACACTCCACACCACACACATATAGCAACATTCTACAACACACACACCACACCACACATATACAACATACACACCCCATACCACACACATATATCACACACCACACAGTACATTGCACACACATACAACACCCTCCACATACTACACTCAATACAACAGACACCACACATTCCCACCACATAATCACACACACAACACACACAATGCATGCATACAAATACTGTCACACACCCCATGCACCACATACATCACACATACAAAGCACGTGAATACAAAACACACACATGAAACACCTCCACTTCCCTATCCCCACCACACATATACACAACACACGTATATCAAACACACAGAAAACAACACACATACCTCCCCCCACAACACTATAAACCACACACACACACACACACACACACACACACACACCACATATGTCCCACTGAGGCTCATCTGAATGGAAGGAGGGTTACCTATATTATTATCCACAGTGCTGTTACCATTGAGCTACTACTGTGGTGATCTGAAATGACAGAAAGCTAAGGATTCTGTGCTGGGGGCAGTGGTACAGGGGTACCATTGATGACTGGGATGTGAAAGTGGACATCTGTAGGAAAAGCTACTAGTGAGCAAGAAAACTCTAAGAATTCAAAGACCACAGACCTGCTGCTGGATAGTCTTCCTATAATGGAGTGGGTTTCAGATGAGCAGACTGTGGCCTCTGAACTTTGTGTTTGAGACTGAGGCATCTGAGATGCAAAACTGATGCAGGGATGTTTCTGTGGCTTTTGAGGGAAGGAAGCAAACTCTGGTCTGGGAGCAGAAGAGGTGGTGAGTTCAAGAAGAGAAAGTACAGTGCATTTGTTCAAGAGTCTGATAGGGTGACTGGAAGGACAGTCACAAGGGAAGGGCGAGATTGCCATCTGTTTGTTTCATCCGTCTCAGGCTGGCCTCAGTGTTATTAGATAGTTTAGGCTGACCTCGAGTTCAGATCCTCCTGCCTCCACCTCTCCAGTGCTATACCACTGTGCCTAACTTATCAGATAGTTTCTAAGGACAGAAGAGACTTTCATGTGTTGACAGGCTTATTGTAAAGACCCCATGAAGAGGGAGACACTGGGGCTGAGGTGAGTGAGGCTGCAATCAGGGGCTTTGGAGAGCCAGGTGGAGGCCCAGGCTCCAGCCACTGTGAAGTTTCATGACCTTAACTACCCTGTGCTTTGGTCATCTTTCTGGAAATGAGGATAGTTTGGGGGCCTACAGGGGGTTCTATGAGAATGGAATGGTAATCAGTGCCCAGCACACCACAGTGACATTTGTAAGTCATCGTCCCTGAGATTGCAGGATGGAGGTCATTATGGAATCTCAGCACAGTTGTTGGCCAGGGCTGAAGCCCGGCTGGTTGTCATGCAGGTTTCCTTGTATGAATCTGCTCAAGAGTGAGTATGGCCTGCAGGACCTAGAAACCTACTACCAAGCGCAGTCATCAGGACAGGGTCAGCCCATTTGAGGCTGGGATTTTCCTACCATTTGAGTGAATATAAGACTTTGCAATAGAGAGAGGAAGACACCCGAAATCATTCTCTGGCCTCTACATGTACTTGCACACACATTTACGTGCATGTACACACACATACACACACAAAGAAAATAGTGTGCATGAGCTGGGTGTTGCAGACAGTCTGGTAAGAAAGCATTCTCCTGCTGGGGACATGGCAAGGTTTCCATGCAATGAAATGTTAGAAGCCCTGTGCAGCGGACTCCATTTTGCATTGCACAAATAGCATCCCACAATTTGTTGTTCTGGCAACAGGCTTTTTTTTGTGGCTTGGGTCCCACCCAGAACTTCTGTGGATGCAGTGCCAGACCATTTTGCCACCTGCCTCCTGGGCACAGAATCCAGGGGAGGTGACTTGGTGAAGCTGTGCCTGGCCATGGGTCTGATATAGGAGCCAGCCTGGATCTATGAGGCTGGGAGAGTGAACTGTAGGGAGAACTGAGGGAACAGACCTTCAGACAGTCCTGCCTGTCAACACTGTCCAGAGGAAGAGCACAAGTGTTTATCAGAACTACTTGTTGTGCTAGGGGTTTTATACTTCAATACGCCCCAACAGGTCAGCTTTGAACGAGACTCCCATCCTTCCTGGGACTGAGGTCTTCATCTGGGATCAAAGAGTAGAACATGCCAGTAGTCCCTGTGCTGAGTTCTCTGGTTTCTGGGTTCCTGTGGAGATGCTGTAGAAAATGTCAGAGGGACATGAGTGGCCCAAGCCAGTGGGCTCAGTCCTCCTTCACCTGCTCCTTGCTGTGTTCTACAGACGAGTTTCATTTAAAGATTGCCTCCAAATTAAAAAGCCTCACAAAGCCATGGTCCATGATCAGTTCCTAAACCCTCCCCCATGACTGATTCATGCTTCTTTTGTTGGCACCCTGGGTTTACACTTATTTCTGTGACTCAGTTTCTCTGTATAGAGGGTGAAGGTTTGGCAAGAGTGTTTAGACTTTGTCTCTGTGAGCCTGGGATGTGGAGAGAATGTTAATACATTGAGTTGACTGAGTCTCGTTTTGCCTGCAGACTGGCCAGGTTCAGGGATCCATCCGTCTTGCCTGTCCTGCTTCTCCGGCATTCCTAGATGGTTCTAGGACTCGAGTGTAGCTCCAAAGGCCAGCAGAAAGTCATACTGCCTCTTCCCATTTCCTCTTTCCTCTAGGGACTCATGCAGTGGCATCTAAGCCCAGTTCAGCTGCCATTCATCAGCCAAAGTCCAGAGACCAGGAGAGGAAGAAGCGTGGCTTCACTTCCTCTCTGAGGATGGAGCCCCACGGCCACGCCGGAAAGAGCCGAAAATCCACCAAATTCCGCTCCATCTCCCGCTCTCTGATCCTCTGTAATGCCAAGCCCAGTGACGACAGCTCCAGCCCCGATGAGAAGTATCCAGATCCTCTGGAGTTTTCGCTGGGCCAGGGTAAGGAGGGGCTCCTCCATTCCTCCACACAACTCGCAGACACGTCAGAGGCTGGGCTCAACAATATTCCAGATCTGGCCCTGGCCTCAGAGGCTGCTCAACTCCAAGCAGTTGGGAACGACCGAGGCAAGCACTGTAGGAGGATGTTCTTCATGAAGGTACGCCCAGAATCTGCATGGCTATAAGTACCCATGGCTGGTGTCTGATTTGTGAATGAGCTTTTGAATCCATTTATTCAAAAGTCAGGAAAGCAGGGAATTCTCATTGTGACCAGCAGCAAGGCAAAAGTTGCGGCAGGATCCCCTGGAACTCGTTGAAATTGCCTTGAGATTGAATCAGGTGCAGTCAACACCCTTCCTTCCCTGAGAGATTCAATGAGATGTTGTGTCAATTGGAGATACACTGAGTCTAGATTTCCGGTGAAAAAGCTTAGGTGCAGTAGTCTGTACCTTACAAAGTTCTCTTTATACAAGCACTTCTGGGTAGGGTATAGGAATGTTCTCAAAGTACACCTGTCCTGAAGTCTTAGAGAAACAGGGACCCTGGGCATAGGAGAGGCCTTGGGCACACAGGGTAAGGCGAATGGGTGGAGAGCTTGCTTCTAGAATGCAACCATGGGTGTTTTCCAGGTGCTTTCAGTCAATTTCAATATAAGTAGGGACTTGTCAGAATTCAGAATTTTTCCATCTTGTTGGGTAGCATTTAAATTTCTGCTGTCCTCATGTGATGGAAATCAAGAAGTGTCAGGGCATTCAGGCTGATTAAAGAGCTTACTGTAATTAGTCCCTAAGGAGTGCTATGTCTTTGTACCATCTCTGGAAGAAGGAGACCTGGACCTTAGAGTTAGTGCAGCTCACACTAGATGGGTAGGCCTCAAGGGGTTGCTCCCCCAGCCTATTGCCAAGACTCTGGGTAGTCACCTGATCCAACAGTAGATAGGGAGGACATTCCTGGGTCTTGGGAAGGTCTGGAACCTTTGTCACATTGGCCTCCTTCAAGAAGGAAGTCCCTACTGCATAATAAGGGGCATCAGGCCACACTATAGAGCAGGTAGAGGCAGAATCTCCCAAAATGTCTATACACAAGCAGCATCCTTAAGGTTTAGCCCAGTGCAGGCTGTTCCATCACAATGGGGTGGTTTCTACTGTTACATCCTGAGCTCACCTGACAGGGCAGAAGATGAAGCCAGCATCCTGATGCATTCCAGGTAAGCTGAACAGGCTCCCAGCTTGCTATGAATGAAGAGAAAATAACCAACTGCAAGTTAAAGTTGTTTATTTGTCTGTAGTTAGGATTTCATGCATCCCAGGCTGGCCTTGAATTTGCTATGTAACCAAGGATGACCATGAACCTCTTATCCTCCTGTCTTTACCTCTACAGTGCTAGGATACCACACCTTGTTGGGGATCAAACCTAGGGCTTTCTACATGCTAGGCAAGAAGTCTACCAACTGGACTACATCCCCAGTTCACGAGTCAAATTTATTAATGACAATATAAATATCCAGTTGAGAGCTCAGATAAGAGAGATTGCAAAATCATTTGGGAATCCCACAGACTCCTAGCATGGGCTGTTCACCCACTTCCTTTTAATTACATAAGCATTTCCTGAGCACTTACTACGTGCTGGGCACTATGGTAATCCAGATCCTACCCATAAAGAACCTTGTTATTGCACCTGTGCAGTATGCATCTGGCCAAGGGATACGAATGTTAAGAATTCAGTGCATGATGATACAGTTAGTACTGAAGGGGTATAAAGAGGCAGTGAGCAGGATGAGGGAGTAGTGGGTCCTGGGGAACTGTGGCTACTGGGTTTTTTAAAAAGTATTTTTATTTTATGTGTATGAGTGTTTTGCCTGCATGCATGTAAGTGCACCCATGTCATGCAATGACTGCAGAGGCCAGAAGAGGGCATTGGATCCTTTGGAGCTGGAGTTACTGAAGGTTGTTAGCCATGATATGGGTGCTGGGAATTGAACCCCTTTCCTCTGCTCTTAACTACTGAGCCATCTCTCCAACACCCTTGGCTGTTGCTTTTGAAGGGTGATTGAAAAGCCTTCCCTACTGACATGACTCTTGATCAGGGATATGAATAAAGTGGGAGTGAGTCATGTGACCACTGTAGGCAGGGAATCACAGCCAAGGGTTCAGACAGCATGAGCAAAGACAGGAAGAAAAGAACACGAGTGGCACTTAGGAGCCTAAGGCAAGATGATGGCTTAGGCAAGTCTGGGTTATGTAGTATGATCAAGTCCATATTGGGACACAACAGAACTTTGCCTCAAAAAATAAAAATAAAAAAAAAAGAAGAAGAAGAAAAAGAAAGGAGTGTGCTCATGAAACATCAAAAAGTCTAGAACACAGTGTGTTGTGAGGAATGGGAAGAACGGCAGGATGCCAAGCTGAGGCAGCAGCCAGGGTCCTGAGCAAGGGCTGCGCAGGACCTTGGAGCTTTACTGTAGGGACCGGAAGCTGGGGAGTGGTGTGATCATATTGTTTTAAAAGGAGCACTCTGGGTCCTGGGAAACAGTGATGTGGGCCTGTTGGGAGGGTGCAGTGGTAACCTAAGCCAAGAGTCATTAGGCTTGTACTAAGGTGGCAGTGACCAAGACCCCAAGAATGGTCAAGGCAGGTCTTTATGGTCTAGGCAGAGCTAGAAGGACTTGCTGATGGAGGATATGTGTGAGGGATGAGAGGACTCACTCAGCTGCACATTTTAACTAGAACAGCTCAGGGAAGGAGGTATAGTATCTAAGCAGAGAGGCAGCAGGGGCTGGAAATATGGCCAGAAAAAGCAGAGTGGTTCTATGAATGAGTTATCGTCTTACCAGGCAGAGGCTAGTGGAAAGGATTCTAGCTGGAGGAGACTGCTTAAGCAGAGATGGAGGGGAGGACATCCAAGGGCCTGGGCCTGGGCCGCTGGAACAGATGGGCATGTTTGAGGCTCCTTTGGTACACCTGTCCAGCTTCAGAAGGCAAGGAAGGCATCGGGGAAAGCCAGACAACAAAGATTAGGAGTAGGAAAGGGAGATGACTGAGAGGGGGCAAAGACACTGGGGCAAACTTTACCTTTTTTTTCTTTTCTTTAAAAAAATCTTTTTATGACTCTCATACGCTATATACTTTAAAATATTTTATTTGTTATTTTTATTTTATGTGTATAAGTGTATTTCCTGTATGTGTGTAAATGCATCCGTGTTGTGTTGTGCAATACCCTTGGAGGTCACAAGTGAGCCTTGGATTGCCTGGAACTGGAGTTAACAAACAATTGTTAGCCTCCATGTATGTGCTGGGGACCGAAGCAGGGTCCTCTGCAAGAGCAGCCAGTGCTCTGAACTGCTGAGCCGTCTCAGCTCATGTGCCATATACTTTTAAAAAATTCACCATGCTTATCTCCTTGTCCTTTGTCCACCAAAACCCTAGGAGGGCAGTCATAGCCCTGTCTTCAGCAGCCTTGGGTTAAGGGTGTGGGCTCCCTAATCTGATTGTCTAAGGTTGGACCCTAACTCACCATTTACCATCTGTCCAATCCTGAACAATTCACTTTCTCCAAGTCTCAGTTTTCTTATCCACTAAATTTTGACTACCAGTGATGGTACATAGCTCATATGGATCCTATGATGATAAAATTGCAGGTATTTTCTTGAGACTGCTCATCTGTGCCACTACAGTACACATAGTAACTACTTGATAAATATTATCGGTTCTATTTTTGAGACTGAGAACACTGATTCTGAGTAATTAAATAACGAAGTCAGTAACATTTATTGAATCCCTCTGAAGTGCCATGCAGTGGCCAGGAGTTGTAGCTCTCACAGTGCTCACAGACTGATGAAGGAGACAGGAATGGACCAGATCATCGTGGTTTCCACTGTGGTCAGGGCAGGGTATGGTTCAGGGTGGGGTATGGATCAGGGCAGGGTGTGGATATGCCAGGCTCCTTGATTTGGGGAGGGGTGTCCGGGCAGGTGACTGTGGAAAGCAGGGTGATACAGGATGGAAGTATGGACTGTAGGGAGAAGTACTGATGTGAAAGGGACCATGAGCCAGGTGGAGGCTGTGCCAAGGTATGCTAGGGTGGAGGACAAGGCTGGTCAGATGTGAGTCAGAAACAAAGAGAGGAATACTGTCTGGCTGAGGGCTGGAGATCTGGGTCCTTTTAAAGGAACACAGGTGAACCTTAAAGACCCATCAATGCCTTGTGAGTGTGTTGGTTGTCTGAGCCCCCTCTTCATCAGAGATACCAAATCAGAGAGGTCAAAGGCCACAGCTGGCCCTTATACTTTTTGTGGAGGTTCCTAAGAGCAACTCACAGCCACCCACTTCTTCCTTCCAGCAGGGACACACCAGTCCCCACCCTGGGCTCCTTCCCTCCCCTCAACAGAACGGCCCTATGCTTAGGCATGACTCAGTTGGCCCAGATGGACTCCTTAGCTTCCAGCAATGCCTTGGTTACACCGATTTCAAAATAACATCTGGAAGAGCCCTTGTGACGTCTGCTCTAGAAACGCCTAATGTGAAAATTAAAGAAGAGGAAGTTGCGTAATCAGCCAACTTAAAAAAAAAAAGCCTCTTTGGATGGTTGTATATGGCACACCCAGCGCTGATTAGATTCCTGCCTGAGAGTGTGCCAAAGCTGGAAGGGACCACAGGAGTGTTAAAGTGAACACATGGGTAGGAGTGGGCATCGTGTACCTGATAGGCACTTGCTCCTCAAACTTCACATCTGGAGTCAGACTTGAGTAGCAGTAATATTGAAAGCCAGGTTTCCCAACCAAGAACCTCAGTGGATAACACCGACACTTGGAAAGGAATTCCTGTCTTTTTCAAAATGCAAAGAGTATTTTACAATTTTAAATTTCTTCCTTTTTCTTTTCTTCCTTCTCTCCCTTCCTTTCTTTTTATCTTTCTTTCTTTCTCACAGAACCTCACATAAACTAGGCTGGCCTTAAGCATACTATTTGGCCAAGGCTGACCTTGAATTTCTGGTCTTCCTGCATCTACCTCTAGGGTGTACACTATCACTCCTGGTTTAAGCAGTGCTGGGGATCCAACCCAGGGCCTCCCAAATACTAGCCAAGGACTCTGTCAAGTGAGCCACCCCATCTTGAAAGAACATTTTAATGCCTTTTCAGGAGACTATCGAGGCCAAGGGAAGAAAATCATCTAGGGACAGACGGCCTCTCTGTCTCTGTTTCTGTCTCTATCTCCCCTCTCTCTCTCCCCTCTTTTTCACCCTCATTCTTTACTTCCAGTCTCTTCAAACACTGGAAAGCAATTGTTTTGTTCTAGTCTCTGGAGATAAAGAAAGAAATTTGATACCATACTCTCAGGCAACTTGTCTAGAAGAGACAGGTGTAAATGTAATTAATCCTCTCCCTTCTTCCAACCTATGACTTTGCTCATCTTATTTTTAAATAACAGTTCCATGTAGAGGATGAAGAGTAGAGGAATTGTGTCCTAGACAGAGACTTCCAGGATAGTGACTGGTCAGTTTTCTCTTCCTGTAACAAAATACTACAGACTGGATAACTTACAAAGAAAAGAAGTTGTCTTCAGAACCCAGGAGGTAGAGGCAAATGGAGAATTGTGAGTTCCAGGCCAGCCTAGTGCGAGCCTTTCTCACAAAACAAACAAAACAAAACAAAACAAAACATAACACAACAAAACAAAACCAAAACAAAACAAAACGCCCAACACAATAATGATACAACAAGCAAGAAAGAAATGTTGCTACTGTTCTGGAGTCTAGGAAGCCTGAGGACACAGTGCCCTTGGTCAGGGCAGTCATGCTGCCTTTTAACAGGACGGCAGGTCTGAAGGAGCACGCTAAGTATTTCACTTCCTGAAGAGACAAAAGGATCATATTTGCCTTCTAACAACCTGCTGCGGTGACAAACTAACCAATTCTCTAATCCACACCACTCTTAGAAGCTCCACTCTCACAACCCCAACACCTCCCACTTGTTCCATCTCCCAACAGCCTCACTGGGATGGAAGACTCGGAGAGACTCACAGTCATTACTTTTCATTTCCCCAGAGCAGTGAGTGTAATCATGCCTTACTGTGGAACCTCCTTAGATGGGAATGAGTCCCCCTAAATTACTGTGAGCTGAGCAGTCTTAGGGACAAGCAGGTGATTCAAGCCAGTAGAAGTCTCCCCTGTCAGCCTCTCCAGGGAGACATGGCTAGTGCCTCCTTGGAGACTTAGGAGGGAACAGAGGAGTGGGGGTATAGGCAGGGATGAAGGTGGAGGTGCAGAGGAAGATAGTGAGGAGAGGAGAGACTAAGGAGGTGGCAGAGTCTATTGCTAAGTGGATCCTTCTTTTTCTCATAAGATAAAAATCAGACATTGCCCAGTACTTGGGAAGCAGAGGCAGGCTGATCTCTGTATGACTGAGCCCAGCCTGGTCTATATAGCAAGCTCTAGGCCAACTGGGGCTACAGGAGAACGCTGTCTCAACCAAACCAAATCAAATCAAATCAAACAAAACAGAACAAAGCAAGAAAAACACACCAAAAATCAGACATGGACTAGTGAAAGAAAAATGAACGTTTGTTATAGAAAACGTGTGGCTGCTTCCCTCACAGGCAGAGCATACGCATAGACAGGCATTTCATTTGGTGGGAAAGGTTTTGAATATTCATGCATTTCCTGGGAGAGGGAGAAAACTTTCAGTTATCAAGTGCCACTCTGCACACAGCTCAAAATGTGCCCATATTAGTGTTGCACAGTCACCAGCCTTGACCCAAATGTCACTGCTTAGCATTACACCATGAAGGTGTAATGAGGCTTGGGGACAGTCCTCACCTCAGTCAGTGTGTCACTGTCTTGGTGGTCACTGATCTCCCTGCTTTCCTACTGGCTTATCACTTACCATCACTTATCACAAGATATTCCCAAGGCTGTGAGGTTTCTGTGGACTCCCTGACTCTGCAGGAGTGCAGGGTAACACCTCTCTACACTGTGAGCCAAACCTCACCCAAGACTCACAAAAACTGCTGTCCAAAGAAATCACTGTGGGTCCCCATGGTGTAAAGATTTTTTCACTAGAAGCTTTGTGGTTTTCCAGTCTGCATTTGGGTCTTTAATTCCTATGAAATCTATCTTTGTATGATGTGAGGGCAAGGCTACTCTTGGTTCTATGTAGATGGCCCACTGACCAACACCCTGTTTTGGAAAGTCTGCTCTGGGTCCACCCACATTAGTGTCACTTCTTGTAAGACAAAGACCAGTGCTGGGAATGTGGCTCAGTTGGTAGAATGCTTGCTTAGCATTCATAAAACCCTGAGTTCATCACCAGAACCAAATAAAATCAGGTGTTGTGGTGCAGGACTATAATCCTAGGTGCTGGCAGGAAGATCAGGAGTTCAAGATCATTCTCAGTTACATATGAGGTAAAGCCATCCTGAGCTAGAGATCTTGAATAAAAAAAATGTAAGTAAGTATATAAATAAATAGACCATACATATTCATCTACTTTTGGTCTCTATTTTGATCTAACAGTCTTTTACTTTTTTGTTTTGTTTTGCTTTTAAATAGTATTTTTATTTTCTGTGTATGCCTGCATGTATGTATGTGCACCCATGTTGTGCAATGCCTACAGAGGTCAGAAGAGGTCATCAGATTCCCTGGAACTGTAGTGTATTAGTTACTTTTCTGTTGCTGTGATAGAAACACTGTGACCAAGGGAACTTATAAAAGGAAGAGTTTATTTAGCGTACAGTTCCTCACATCTTCAAGCAGGCACAGGAAGCAAGGGAGTGACTTGAGATCTGGGAAGTCTTAAGAACTCTCAAAGCCTGCCCTCAGTGATGTGCTTCCTCCAGTATGGCCACACTTCTAAGGCCTCCCAAAACAGCGCCACCAACTGGGGACAAAATGTCCAAATACTTGGAGTCTATGGGGGACATTGTCATTTAAACTAGCACATGTAATTAGGAATGGTTGTTAGCTGCCATGTGGGTGCTGGGAACTGAACCTGGGTCTTCTGAAGAGCAGCCAGTGCTCTTAACCCTTGAGCCATCTCCTCAGCCCCTGTGTTGTTTTGAGACAGGGTCTCATTATGTAGCCCTGGCTGGCCTGGAACTCATTTATGTAGGGCAGATTGGCCTTGAACCCCAGAGATCTACCTGCCTCTTACTCCCAAGTGCTTGGATTAAAGGTGAGTGCCACCACACCCAGCTTAGTATTTTACATTTTCTATTCTTGTACTAAATCGTGCACAGTTTTAATTACTGTAAACTTAAAGCAAGATTTTTATTTTTTTTATATCTGGACATGCGTGTCACTCTTGCACTTTCCCAGCTTTGATCTTCCTACTTGGTTAACCTGCTGGGACTTTTACTGACTCCATAGATCAGTTTGAAAAGCTCACATTGTTACAATATCAAATCCTCCAGTCTATTTACAGGATGTTTTTCTCCAAAGTTTGATGGTTTTTGTTGGTTTGATTTTTCACCATATTCCATCTTTGTCTGACATTATTGAAGAATTAATTACAGCTCCATTTCTCTCTTCCCATATTTGATACTTTTTACTCCACATTTTGACAACAGGGCCTGCAGTGTAATGTTGGCCTGAAGTCCTGAGACATCATTCTTGATATCAGAAAGAAAGTTCTATTATTGTTATATCTTAAGCACACTGTTTGCTGTAGGTTTTTTCAGACAGTGTTTATTAGCTTAAGTGGTTCTCCCTATATTTACAGTTTCAAGGATATTTATTTCCATTGGTCCCCCTGAACTGTTAAAGGAATTTTACTAAACTATTTTTTCTGCATTTTATTGAATGATATATGGATATTTCTATGGCTATGGTAAATTACATCGATTGACTTAAAATTTGTTTGTTTTGGCTTTTTGAGCCAGGGTCTCATGTAGCCCAGCTTGACTTTGAACTCACTATGTAGTTGAGGATGACCTTGAACTCCTGATCCTCTAGCCCTGTACCTCCCAAGTACTGGGGTGACAGACTTACATCACCATGTCCAGGGACTGAATTCGTTGAATATTAAAGTAGTTTTGCATTCCTTAAATAAATTCAATTTAGTTATCATATGTTATCTTTTAAATACGATTTTTCATTTGATATGCTAATATTTTGATTGACGTCATTTGTATTTCTGAGAGGATCTAACCTAAAACTGTCCTTTCTTGTAATGCCCAGATCTGATTTCTCATATTACAAATACTTTGATCTTTATGTTCCCCAGGAGTGTTAAGCTAATATTGGTGCTCTGTTTAAAACAAAAATAGTTGGCCCAGCCCACTGAGGTTGCCCGAGAGTGCCTGACTAGCTTGTACCTTTCACTTCTCATTGAAGAGGCCTTCTTTTTGCAATACATGGAGACTATTACAGAGTTCCAGAACTGGTCAAACACAGAGGATAAGTGTCTGTAAGATGCTTAACCCTAAGTGAGGCATTTTCAATGCAACCTTTACAAATAGGATGACTGTAAGTCTTAACTCTCACCAGAGAAGTTTCCTTATGCAGCGGATGTTGATTAACGCAGAAACCCACAATTGACCAATGTGCAGAGAACAAGAAGCAGCAGAGAGTCTACCCCTGAACAGGACATCTATCTCAAACCTCTGCCTCCCAACGCTCAGGGATCATTGTGGAGGAGCAGCACTGTATATAGCTGCATAAGTTAAATTTGATAACTTACGTTTTCCAGATCTTTATTCCTTTTCTCAATTCTAGCTCTTTAATTACCAAAAGAAATAGGTAAAAGCCTTCCGTTACGACTGTAGGTTTGTTCATTTAATCCTTTCCATTTTGTCAGTTATTGTGGTATGTATTTTGAATCTTCAGCTTTATTTGCACAAGTTTTTTTTTTTTAACATTTCCTGGTGGGTGGTGGGCTAACACTCTTAGAATTTTGAAAGCTTTATTTGCACAAGTTTTTTTTTTTTAACATTTGTACTTTCCTGGTGGGCTAACACTCTTAGAATTTTGAAGCATCCATCTTTTCTCTAGTGGTGATTTTTGTTCAAATTTTATCTGCTAATTAGTTCAGCTGTACTTACCAGTCATTGGCTAGCGTCTGCAAGGCTCATCCTTTTCCCTCTTCATCTGCAACCTGTGTCCATATATGGAAGGTATTGCTTATGTAAGCAGTGGACAATGACATATTTTCCTTCAACATTACACTCTTTGTCTTACATTTGTCTATGTGCAATGTAATTTCAGGTGTGTTTATATCTACATCTACGGTCTTAACTTGGTTTCTAGTTGTCCCAGTAGTTTCATATTTATATTCTTGCCTTCTTTTAGATAAATATATTCTTACTCTGTTTCCTTTTGGATTAGCTTGTTAGTTATGCCTTTTCTTTGATTGTTTAAAATTTATTTTTATTTTATGTATATAAATGTTTGCCACATGTATGTAAGTGCATCATATGTGTGCAATGCCTGTGGGGCCTAGAAGAGAGTGTTGGATCCCCTGGAACTGGAGTTACAGGAGGTTGTGAGCTGCCATGTGGGTGATAAGAATCAAACCCAGTTCCTCTGCAGGAGCAGCCAGTGCTCTTAACTACTGAGCCATCTCTCCAGCCCATGACTTTTCTTTGATTATTTTAACCTCTAAAATATAAATATAGAAATACCTGCCAAACATTATCGTCTCTCTTGCCACCCCCACTGTCCATCATCATAAAGGGCTTAGGTCAAGCATGTGGACACCTGCAGGTCTGTCTTCACTGCCCTCCTCCAGCAAGCCTTGGACCCTCCAGCCTAAGGCTGCCCATACCCATGCTATGATCTGCTCAGGATGGTATACACCAGGGTAGGAAAGGGGTTGGTGCACAAGCTCTCACAATGAAACTTGATGCCACCACTCACATTTGCCTCTCACTTCCTCTCTGGCTGGCTATTAGCAGGTCATGCCTTAGCCCTGACACCCTGTTTATTTGCTTGGTGTTCTTTGGAGTTGATACTCTTTTTAAGGTACTGTGAAGACACAGAACTTGTTGAGACTGGGAATTGGCATATAATAATTGCCCAATAAGTATTTATATGAGGACTTGTTGCATAAATCAGCATAATGAGGCCACCCTTAAGGCACAGAGTCTGTTGGCATGTCCCCTTTTTGAGCCAACATCTGAGCTTACATTGGACATTGCTGTGGGGATCCTCTGGCTGGATGCTGGAGTCAATGGTTTTCAGGCTGGGAGGACAGCAGCCTTGAGAACTGATGTGTGGGAGGTCCTGCCCCTCCAGAACTGCCATCCTGAAAGGATGTAAAAATGCTTTGATCCAGTGTGGAACATCCTGCTTTTCTTCACAAATTCAAAATATTGGTTAGGCAGAGTCACCACTCATGTAGCGTGACTCAGTGGCAATGAGGTCAGCTCAACGGTCTGCATTTCTGGCATGCACTGTGGGTGCGGGGGGAGGGTGGCAGTCAAGCCTCTCTGGGCAGACTGGTTCCTTCACTGTGCTTCCTAGGAGCAGCTCAGCCTGTGGCTTGAGGCCCAAGCTTCCTTGGCAAGCAGGAAACCAGATCCTCTGGCTGCTTGCCTCTTCCTGCCACAGAAGAGCCACTTGTGGGTGCTGAGAGCAGCCACTGTGAGGGCAGCTTGGGCTTCCAGGACTCCCACATAGCTGCTGCATCTCCTGAATATGTGGAGGGATATGGAGGGAGGTAAGGGTGATCCAAGTACAGGAAGAGGGGAGGAACTGCCCACTGGCATGACTCATGCCCACTTGCTGATGTTTGTCCAAATTCCATGTGATTTCTACTTGCTGTTTCCAATGCTTAGAGATTTGGAAATATTCGTTTAGAAACTGACTTTTTAGTTGGCATTTTGAATCCCATAGATTCTGTCAAGACCCCATTTGGCTGGTGGAGTCTGCCTACAGAGAAGGAGAAAAAAGCACATGGGGAAGAATCAGCAAAGCAGCTGTCTTTCTGGCTCCGATGCCCAACATTGTTCTTTTCATGTAGGTTACAGCCCAGTGAGGTTTCTCTACATGCAGCCCCCTGCTTGCTGCCTCTAAGCCTTTGACCGTACTGCCATCTCTGACTGCTATACGTTCCTCACTCTTTCTCATGACCCTGAGCCTTAGCCATCCTTATGGCCCAGTCTGTTAGCCAGTTTTCCATGACTGTGACAAAATATGTGAGATAATCAACTTAAAGAGGAAAGTTTATTTGGTTTCATGAATTTGGAGGTTCCAGCCCATGGTACTTTCAGTTGCTCGTGGACTCATCGTGGGGTAGAACATCACGATTGTGGCTGTCTGAGGTTGAGCAGGAGGCTGTTCATCAAGTGGCAAGTGGAGTAGAGAGTGCACTTTTGTAACAAAGTCCCTCTGTCCAAATCTATTAAGCCATGAATCTTCAAATGGGGTAACCCACTAATGAGGTCAGAGGCCTCAAGATCCAATAGTGTCCCAAAGGCCTTACCTTTGAATACTGCTGTGCTGAAGGCCAAGCCTTCCACTTGTGAGCTCTTGGGAGAAATAGAGTTTCAATAAAGCATCCAACCTGAAGCTTTCCTTCATCTCCCCCTTACCTTGCACCCTAGTTTCTACCACAGTACTTGAAACAGCAAACAAACAAACAAAAAAAATAGGTGTTTCCATTGAAGAATAAATTCTGGGTGTCAGCTGTAGGCAGGAAGAGTTGGGCTTCACTATGAGCTGAGGGGAGTGTAAGGAAATGCTTAAGGCCTCATGGGATCCCATCATATTTGAAATACATTATATTTTTAATTTTGGGATCTTTAAAACATTTCATTGAAATACATTATATTTTTAATTTTGGGATCTTTAAAATATTTCATTAAGAGACAGCCTCAGAGAGTGGGTTTCAGCTTCCACTGGTGTAGCAGCTCTGAACTCAGCAGACCACCAGATAGTGCAGAGTTCTGGCCTCCCTTTGGCCTCCCTTTGGCAGAGAGGCTGAGAACCCAGGGGACTGCCTGAAAGCCCCTGGATCCTGCCTCCACATGGTGGTGAGCTTCTGCTAATTGCGCCATACCCATCTCCCTACTTGGGATTTTGTGAGCCCTTCCACCAAGGCCCCAGGGCAGATCTGGCTTTGGTAGGCTAAGGCTGAGATCCTAGCAGACAGCCTGAGAGGGTGGGTTTCAACCTCCATTGGTGTAGCAGCTCTGATGTTGGCAGACTGCAAGAGAGTTCTGGCCTCCCTCAGGCCTCACTGTGGCATAGGGGCTGAGAACCCAGAAAACTGCCTGAGAGCACCCAAATCCTGCCTCCATGTGGTGAAGGAAGCCTGAGTGTACCTGACAGGAACCTGAATTGGACTTCTGTGGGTACTCCTGAATAGCTGATCTGAAGCCATCAGTTCCCTCCAAATTAAACCTGAGAGAACCTGAACCCTGTACCAACCAGCTTTATCATATCAGAATCATAAACAACAAAAGAAATTCACATGCCAAAATCATAATAAAAGAATAATAAAATGTAAAGCCAAAACACTATGTCCCCATCAAACTCCACCAGTCCTGTAGAAGAGTTCTACAAGGAGAACCACCTAGAGATAACCCAGGACACTGAATTTAAAAGAACAATCATAAACATGATCAAGGAATTCAACGAATTTAAAGAACACACAAACAAATCAAAGAGCTAAAAGAAGATAAGGATAAACTTCTGAATGAATTCACAAAAGAGACGGAAACGTTAAAGAAAACTCAGGTAGAAATGAAGAAGGAAGTGCAAAACTCAATAAGCCAACTTGAAACAACAGGGGAAAGCCTCACCACTAGAATGAATGAAATGGAAAACAGAATATCAACACTGGATGATAAAGTTGAAGAACTGGACCACTCAAGCAAGGATTATGGAAAATTTTAAAGAAACACAGGAATGGAATATGCAAGAGATGTGGGACACCATGAAAAGACCAAATCTATGGATCATATGAATAGAGGAAGGAGAAGAATTTCTGGTTAATGGTGTTGACCAGATCTTAAACAGGATTGTAGAAGAGAATTTCCCGAAATTAAGGAAAGACATTCCCATACAAATGCAGGAAGCACACAGAACACCAGACAGACAGGATCAGAAAAGAAACTCCCCACGACATGTCATAGTAAAAACACTAAATGTACAGAACAAAGAGAGAATACTGAAAGCAGCAAAAGAAAAACAAGTCACATACAAAGGAAAGCCCATCAGAATTACAGCTGACTTATCAATGAAAACTATGAAAGCCAGAAGAGCCTGGACCAAGGTATTTCCAGTTCTATAT
>NW_008355786.1:92496-104338 GCF_000622305.1 Nannospalax galili | reverse complement strand
GTGGAGAGAGAAGCAACTATACCCCAGGGGCAACAAAAGAAAATAAATAAAGGTATAATCGAGGAAACACAAAATTAGAGAACACAAATAGCAATCAAAATTACTGCAACCAATACACATCTTTCAACAAAACCTTAAATATCAATGGACTGAACTCCCCAATCAAAAGACACAGGCTAAGTGAATGGATTAAGAAACAAAATCCATCTCTTTGCTGTCTGCAAGAAACCCATCTCACCTTCAAGGACAGGCACTACCTTAAGGTAAAAGGATGGAAAAGAATATTCCAAGCAAATGACACTAAGAAACAACCAAGGGTTGCAATTCTAATATCTGACAAAATAGTCTTCAAAGTAAAACTAATCAGAAGAATAAGGAGGGTCATTTAATTCTGATCAAAAGAACAGTTAACTAAGAAGATATTACAATCACTAACATATATGCACCAAACTCTGCTGCACCCAAATTAATAAAAACAATACTACAGGACTTTAAGACACATATTAACCCCAACTCAGTAATAGTAGGGGAATTCAATACCCCACTGTCTCCATTAGACAGGTCAACTGGACAAAGAATAAACAGAGAGACATCTGAATTAAATGATACCATACATCAAATAGACCTAACAGTCATCTTTTGAATATTATATCTTTCAAATATTCCAAGCAAGCACCAAAGAATACACTTTCTACTCAGCACCCCATGGAACTTTTTCAAATTTGACCACATACTGGGCCACAAAACAAACCTCAACAAATATAAATAAATTGAAACAATCCCATGCATTTTGTCAGATAACAATGCAATAAAGCTCAAAATCAACACTGGACAAAGCCCTAGTCACTACACAAACTCATGGCGATTGAACAACACACTTCTAAACAATGAGTGGGTCAAAGGAAAAATTAAGAAAGAAATAAAAGAATTCCTGGAATTAAGTGAAAAGGACAATAAAACACAACACAACCTCTGAGACACTTTAAAAGCATCTCACTTTCAGTCTTAAGAGGGAAGTTTATAGCTCTAAGGGCCTGCATTAAAAAATTAGAAAGAGCCCAAGTAAATGACCTAACACTGCAACTCAAGACACTTGAAAGGCAAGACAAAATGAAACCCAAAGAAATAACAAAAATCAGAGCAGAAACTAATGAAATAGAAACAAAGAAAACAATACAAAGAATCAATGAATATAAGAGCTGGTTCTTTGAAAAGCTGAACAAGATAGACAGATCCTTAGCCCAGTTAACCAAAAGAAAGAGCAAATCCTAATCTCTGCTCCTTTTCAACATAGTGCTTGAAACTCTGGCTAGAGCCAAGAGGAGAAGGAAGTTAAAGGAGTACTAATTGGAAAGGAAGAGGTCAAACTATCACTTTTTGAAGATGATATGATACTATATCTAAGAGATCCCAAAAGTTCCACCAGAAAATTCCTAGAACTGATCAATACTTTCAGTATAGTGGCAGGTTATAAAATCAATCTACAAAAATCAGTAGCCTTTCTAAATACCAACAACAAGTGATCAGAGAAAGAATACAGGGAAATGCTCCCATTCACAATTGCTACAAAAAAATTAAAATATCTTGGAATAAATCTGATCAAAGATACCAAAACTCTCTACAATGAAAATTTTAAATCATTAAAGAAAGAGATTCAGGAAGACACCAGGGGATGGAAGGACCTCCTATGCTCATGGATGGGAAGAATTAATATTGTGAAAATGACCATCCTACCAAAAGCAAAACATAGATTCAATGCAATCCCTGTCAAAATCCCTATGACATACTTCACAGAATTAGGAAAAACCATCCTTAAATTTTTATGGAAGCACAAAAGACCCCAGATAGCCAAAGTAACCCTGAGCACAAAGTGCAACACTGGGAGGATCACTATACCAGATCTCAAAATATACTACAGAGCTATAGTCATAAAAACAGCATGGTACTGGCACAAAAATAGACACATAGAGCAATGGATCATCATTGAAGATCCAAACCCGAGTACATGTAATTTCAGCCACGTTATAGTTGACAAAGCTGCCAAGAGCACACAATGGAGGAAAGACAGCATCTTCAACAAATGGTGCTGGCAAAACTGGATCTCCACCTGTAGAAGAATGAAACTAGAGCTTTATCTTTCACCTTGCACAAAAGTCAACTCTAAATGGGTCAAAGACCTCAATGTGAAACTGGAAACCCTGAAACTATTAGAAGAAAATATTGACAGTAACTTACAAGACGTAGGTGTAGGAAAGGATTTTCTTAATTAGACAGAAGTTGCTTGCTCAGGAAACAAGGTCAAGAATCAACAAATGGTACCTCGTTACACTAAAAAGCTTCTGCACATCAAAAGAAGCAACCAGGGATGTGAAGAGAACACCCACAGAGTGGGAGAAAAATCTTCATGAGCAACACATCTGACAGAGGTTTAACATCCAGAATATATAAATAACTCAAAAAACAAAGAATCAAGAAACCAAATGACCCATTTACAAGATGGGCTAAAGATCTAAACAGAATTCTCAGAGGAAGAAATAAAGATGGCTAAGAAACATCTAAAAGTATTCAAAACCGTTAGTAATTAGGGAAATGCATATTAAAACCACCCTAAAGTATCACCTTACCCCAATCAGACTGGCTAGGATCAAGAGAACAAATTATACCAAATGCTGGTGAGGATGTGGAGAAAGGGGAATGCTCATTCACTGGAGGTGGGATTGCAAACTCGTGCAACCTTTATGGAAAACAGTGTGGAGAACTCTTAAAAAAATTAAAAATGAACCTATAATATGACCCAGTTTTACCACTCCTTGACATAAACCCAAAGGACTCATCCGATTGTAGAGACACTTGTACAACCATGTTTGTTGCTGCTCTTTTCACAATAGCTAAGAGATGGAAGCAACCTAAGTGCCCCTCAACTGACAAGTGGTTAACAAAAATTTGGTATATTTCCACAATGGATTTCTATTCAGCAGTAAAGAAAGATGAAATGATGAAATTTGCAGGTAAATGGATGGATGTAAGTGAAGTAATACAGACTCAGAGAAACAAATGACATATGTTCTCCCTCATTTGTGGATCCTAGCACCAAATCCATTTAAATTCCAGGTCCTTTTAATAAGATGATGCTATACAGCAGTCCCTTCTGCATGAAATAACTACCATCATCAAGACTTCAGCTGAGCCTGATCGCTAAACATCTTCACAATTGGGCTTGTTGACGGTTGTGCTCATTCATTAAAGTAGGGCCAAGCAGGATAATTGGACCCTTGCTGGAATATTCAGCTGCTCTTCCCAGCCAACTGTATGTAATTTGGCCTTAATCACACATGACCTCCTGGATTGGGGGAGGGCTAAAGTATACAATCTGGGGAAGACTAGGAAGAGAAGGCATGACCCATGCTGGGTAAAGGCTTTCCAGTGTGCATACCCTCAGGTCATACATACACTTCAGCAACCCCTCAGTTATCGCAAAGCCTTTCAGAGGGAGTTGACACTGATTCTAACCACTCCAACGGCTATCAAAATACCTGGAAGCAAATCCTGAATCCATCACTCTAGAGTCCAGCCTTGGAAGACAAAAGAAAAATGAGGAGCCCAGGAGAGGGATGCTTTTGGAAGCCCTTGTCAAGAAACTCCAACAGACTCTCATATGAACATTTAAAAATTGCCCTTTTCTGATTTTTTTCTAGTTCCTTGTCTAGAAATTGTAATGTTAATTGCTCTTGCCTTTATTTCTCCTTCACATCTCCTATTCACGATTCAAGGACTTTCTTTTTGTCTTAGAAATAAGAGATACGCAATTTGGGAGTCTTTTAGCTAGACCCACTGAAGGGGTACTTCAATTGCCTCACCCTGTGACCCTGTTCAGCATGGAAGAAGCCAGAGAGGTCTGCATCCCTATTTTCTATTGGCGATTTGGGTAACCTCTTCAGAGGATGGTGTGATAAGAATAGGAGGTAGGAATTGGCTAGGCAGCTAGGGTAAAAAGACCCCAAAGAAATGTAACCAATTTCTCGGCTAAAAGTCAAAATGTCCTTTGGTCTGTTAGCAACAACCTCTGTTCCAAGGCCAAAAATGTCACAAGTCTTTGGGAGCTTGTCAGAGGGGGGAATGTTAGAGTAGCCAAAAGCCCCATAAAAAAAATAAATCATAGAAGAAGAAAGAGTGCATGAAGTTAACAGAAAAAAGTGATAGGGAGATATGGGAGGAGTTGGAGGGGAGGGAGTGGTCATGGATTTGATCAAAACACCTTATATACATGTATGAAATTCTCAATAAATTATTTGTTTAAAAAATTTTCATTAAATATGGAGCATATAAAAATAAATTTGTAAAATGTATACATACTCTTTTTAAAGTGCTCTATTTACCTCGATACAATTTTTTAAATATTTTATCTATTATTTTTATTCTATGTGTATGAGTGTATTGCCTGCATGTATTAATAAGTACACCCATGCAGTGCAATACCTCTGGAGGTCAGAAGAGGGCATTGGATTCCATGGATGGCTGTCAGTTACCATGTGGGTGCTGGGAACCAAACCCGGGTCCTCTGCAAGAGCAGCTAGTTCTGTTAATAACTGAGCCATCTCTCCATCCCCTTTTTTTGTGTTTTTTTGAGACAGGGTCTCACTATGTAATCCTGGTTGGCTTTGAATTCACAGAGATGACCAGACTGGCCTCACACTCACAGAGATGACCACATTGGCCTCAAACTCGCAGAGAGCCACCTGCCTCTGCTTCCCAAGTGCTGGGATTAAAGGCATATTCAATCACACTCAACCTCAAAGCATCAAGTTTGAAAAACAACCTGGCCACTAACTTTGAGGTCCTGTGAGTTGTCCCTACCTGATGCCACACATTCTTGACCCTTTCCCAAGTGATTTCTCCTCATTTTGAGTTTATTTCCCTGCTTTTCTGTATACTTTGCCCTATCTATTTACATACCTGAATATTTGCTTAGTTCTTATTATTGCTGGTTAACATTTGTTTGACTTTTTACCTTTTTACTTTTGCCCTATGGCCTGATGTTCCATGTGAGTTTCTTGTAGACAGTATATAGTTGTGCCCATTTCTTTCCAGTACTGGGGATTGAACCCAGGACTTACTACATTCTAGGTAAGTGCCTTACCCCCAAGTTACACCCCAAACCCTCTTTTAACTTTATTTGGGGGCAGGGTCTCAGTTAGTTGCCTTGAATTCAGCTTGTAACACAGTCAGACTTTGAACTTGTAATCCTCCTGCCTCAGACCCTGGAGTAGCTGGGATAACAGGCGTGCCTGTCAGGCCCAGCTTTATTTTAGATATCTGTATCCATTTTGCTAATTTCTGTATTACAACTAGTGTATTTATACCATTTACATTTAAAGTGATAATTAATATGTGAGAGCCTAAGTAGGTTGTTTTTGTTATGTTTTGGTTTCTTTTTGTTTGTTTGGTTTTTTGTTTGGGTTTTTAAGAGTTTTCCTGTAGCCCTAGATGGCCTGGAACTTGCTATGTAGACCAGGCTGGCCTTGATAGATCCACCTGCCTCTGCCTCCAGAGTTCTGGTATTAAAGGCTTATACCACCACACCTGGGACTGTTTCATCTTTTTATTCTTTCTATTTGTTATTGCTCCATTTATTTTCTCTTGTTTTTCTGTGCATGGTTGAACATCTTAGAGTCCTCTCTGGTTTATTTAGTGCTTTGAGTGTTTTCTTCATAGTGGTCATAGTGGTTGCTGTATGCATGGCCCTTTATACACATAACTTACCAAATCACCTCTTGTACTGACATTTTACCACTTTCATTGAAACCTTATACTTAGGTTCCTCGCCACCTCTAATCTCTTTTATATCATCATCTGATGATATGGTGCTTGTGTCAGCCATAAATATAACTAAACTCAGGAGAGATCATCTATATGCTTGCTTCTATTTTACCCAGCCTACCATTCTAATTTTCCTTCTGAAGGTTCCAACCCTTCGTCATTTCAATTTGGAAAGCTTTCTTTACTCAGTCTTTAATAGTAGTTTGGCTAGTAATACATTCTGTTAGTCTTCATCCAACCAAGAACATCTTTATTTCTCCTTTGTGTCCAGAGGGTGATTGTGGGTTTGTTTATCTGTTTGGGGATTTATTTGTTTATTTAAGATGTGTTCTTGCTACATAGCTCAGGTTGGCCTCTAACGCATGATAATCCTTCTGCCTCAGCCTCCTACATTCTGGGATTAAAGAGGGGGACAGCTTTGAGTTCTGGTTGGCACAAAATTTTCAGCACTTAGAGCCTGCTGTGCCATTCCTTCTGCCTTCCCTGTGTGTAGATGTGAAGGCTCTTGTGACTTAAATAGGCATTTCTTTATAGATGTGTCCTCTTGCCCTGCTTATTTTGAGATATTTCCTTTTGTCTTAGGTGTTCAGAGATTAAATTATGAAGTATCTTGGTGATTCTTTGGGCTCGATTCATCTAGTTCTATCATCTCTAGTGGCTTTTTAAAAAAAAAAAAAAACATCCATTTTTTGGCATTATCTAATACAAATGAAGATGCCTGTGCCTTAATTCTCACCAGTTCCTTACCTTGACCATATCTAATTTTTTGTTTGTTTCTAGGGAATTTTGTAAATGATTGAAGAAATGTTTTGGCAATATTTGCTTCAAAGTCCTTGTCAGTTGATTCCCGCATCTGACTCACCTCAGAATTAGCATTAGTTCATTTTTTTCTGATCTAGAATTAGGTTCTACGTTTTCGATGTCATTAACTAGGGACTTTCAGTTACATCTTGGACTCTGGTTATTTTGTTAGGAGATGTTTGTCTGATTTTAATTGGTTTTAGCAGGCACTTTGTGCAGGTATAGCATATAGGTCTGGCCTAATCTGGGCTTCTGTTGTAATGACATGGTATTTTTTAGTTCTGTTGCAGATCTGGTCTGCTTCATTTTTTTCTGGCATAATTAGAATGCTCACTCGTTCTCTGTGGTTCTGCCTCCTGGGGTGGAATGGCCTTCCCTGGGCTCCCTGGTGAGCCACTTACTGCGAGGGTTGGGGATGGGCAGAAGCTGCAGGACCTGGGCCTCTTCTGTTGTGCTTTTAAGTGGAGGATAGGGACATGAGTCTTCAGAAGCTAGGTGGCCTGGCTGCTGGTTATGTCCCTGGGATAAGGGTTTTGGTGATGACCTGAGACTCTGCTGTCCTCAACTCATGGTGGAGTACCCTGGTGTCCTGTGTGAAGCCTAGGCCTAGGGTCCCCTCCAGGTTTCCACTGTCCCTCCTTCTTTCTTTTCCTGATGTTTTAGGGATATAAGTCTTGGAACTGAGTAGACTGGCCCCTACTTTTTCAAAGTCATTTTAGCTCTCCTAGTCCCTTTACATATAAACTTTAGAATATTTTGCCTATACAAAGCATCTTGTGGGATTTGCCAAGAATTAATGAGGATGCTGAACAAGCAAGAAATTTAGAAGTTTAGAGAGAACTGTTTTGTTTCTTTGCTTGCTATGCCTCCTGGCGGCTGTGGGTTACAGGCCTTCACAAAGCCTCTAGAAGGGGGTACAGAAAGAAAGATAACTCAGAGGTTTTCCATATTGTTTCTCAAGTCCTAGCATCCCTAGCCAGCTCATGAACGGACTCTGATCCGTTCATTCATGCTCCTTCATCCCATTGTGCATGTTGAGTTCCACTGGTCTACATTCTAGTGTCTGAACATCACACAATTGATTTATCTGTTCTGCTGTGGACAGTGTTTGGGACACCACTCCTCCTTTAAATTAGAGATTGTACTGTGACAAACATCCTTGAACTCATCTCCTGGGACACACGCTAGTTTCAATGATACCAATCTAGGTGGTAGGCACTAGGATATGAGCATCTTCATTGGTACTAGATAATGCCAAGTTATTTTCTAAAACGATTGTGCCAGCCTACCCTTCCATTAACAGGAGTAAATTTCTTGCTTGTTTTGCAACCTCATTAATTCTTGGCTGTGGGAAGCGGGAGCGGTCGAGCCGGCCAAGATGGCACCCTGGCTGGCTGCCAAGCCTCGTGACCCTCACTTGTTTGCTCCAACTCGCGCAAGCACTGTAAGCTTGATCACATGCAGCCTGCCTGACATGATATGTCACCGAACATGATTCTATTGCGTGGCCCAATGATTTGCTGCTCTGCCTGCATGTTAGCCCTGTGCTCATGTCCTGATTGGCTCCTTGTGACGGTCTGATTGTGGGATGGATCTGATGAGGGTATATATTGTGGGATGACGAAGAATAAAGGGGGAGAGAATTGCTTGAACCTCACCTTGGCATCTGTGTTGTCCTTTCCTCAGCTCTGCTGGTCAGAGTCTTGGTTCGAGGCAAATGGTGGCCCATACGGGGAGTTTCTTTCTGACAGAAAAAATAGAGGGTAAGGTCCGCAGGTAAGCGGCGAAGGGGTAGTGCTATTAAGGCTCCTGTATTTAGGGGACGAAGTTAGGACCACAGGCAGTGGCGAAGGGAAAGTTACAACAACATGGGATCGGCGGGATCAAAAGTGAAAGTAAAAGCCGCGCTAGTGCAGCTTTTGCGAAAAGAAGGGATTAAACTAAAAGTCGAGATCGTAGAAAAATTTCTAGATACTATTTCAAGAGAAGCACCTTGGTTTTTGGAAGAAGGATACATTAATGTTCCTCAGTGGGAGCACCTCGGGAGAGATCTACAGAGAGCTGATGCCACAGGCCCGCTTCCTCCGGGCATGTTGGCTATTTGGTACTTGGTAAAATCATGTTTGTTAGATAAAACTGGAAAGTACCAGGATGATATTGAACAGGGGGCCCAGGCGCTGGAGGAAATGAAAGAGGCAATGTCGTACCAGAGCAGACAGAGCCTCCAAGGTCTGAGAGAAAAGACAGAAACAGAGGAGGAAGATCTCTATGATGAAGAGGGAGAGTTAGCTAGTCTCTTCTCAAAGGTAGATATGACACAGGAAGAGCCTCCTGGTCCATCTGCTCCTCCCTTACCAACACCGCCCCCTTATGGGGCTGGAGGAAAAAACACTGGGGGATGCAGCCAGCATGCCCGAGTGTGGGCTAAAATGCACAAGCAGGAGCATTTCCAGTGTTTGCAGACGCCATCAAAGATATCATGAGCAACTGGATTGGAAGGTGATACAAAGGTTAAAAGAATCTGTGGCCACCTATGGTCTCCAGGCTGCTTATACTGTTACCCAGGTAGAGAGCCTCCAACGCTATTGCATGACACCCTTTGATTGGCAAAACCTGTGCAGGGCAGTATTGTCTGGTGGAGCCTATTTAAACTGGAAGGTGGCCTATCTTGAGTATGTTGTGGAACAGGCAGCCACGAATAGTAGAAATGGGCAACCAGCCTGGGGGGTGGACATGCTTATGGTCCAAAGGGCGTTTGTGAATAATCAGATTGGATATCCTGTACAGGTCTATGAGCAGATTAATGAATGTGCCCTGAAGGCATGGAAAATGCTATCAGGATCAGGAGACCTAGGAGCAAGCTTGTCAAAAGTTATTCAGGGGAATAATGAGCCTTTTGCAGACTTTCTTGCCAGATTGGTGGAGATGGCATCGAGAGTGTTCCCGAATGTGGACACTGCCATGCCGTTAGTTAAACAGCTGGCATACGAACAGGCTAATAAGCCGTGCCGGGATGCTATCTGACCCTATAAAGCCAAAACATTAGATGTATGGATCAAAGTTTGTAGGGACATAAATGAATCTGTTCTCCAGGGACAAGCTTTAGCTCCTGCCATTGTGGCAGGGTTAAAAGGAAAGCCAGGCCAATTTGGGCCACGTAAGGGAATACAAGGAGGTTGCTTCGCCTGCGGCCAGCAGGTGCACTTTAAAAGGGATTGTCCCAATCGTCCCTCGGCCAATAGGGTTGCTGGCCTCCTGCGTTCCTCACAAGGCCCCATGCACCGCCCGATTCTGTGCCCACAATGTCAGAAGGGTAACCACTGGGCAGGCGAATGCCGATCTAAGTGGGACGTTAATGGCAAGCCTCTGGGCCCCGGCCAGCAGGAAGCAAGGCCAAAAAATGGGCAACGGGGCCCTTTGTCTCAGGGCCCTCAAATATATGGGGCAATGCAGCAGACTCCCACTAAATGGCCCATCATGCAGCAGATCCCTCGTCACCCCCAGATGAGGGATCCCCCCGAAGAGCAACTGCAGGAAGTGCAGGATTGGATATCTGTGCCACCGCCAGACTCATATTAACTCCAGAGATGGGGGTCCAAACTATTAGTTCCAATTTCCGTGGGCCCCTACCCAAAGATACAGTGGGTCTTTTGCTAGGACGCAGTTCTGCAACCTTAAAGGGCCTGGTAATTCATCCAGGAGTGGTTGATTCAGATTATGAAGGAGAAATTAAGATCATGGGCTCTTCTCCTAAGGGGATTTCGGCCATCGCCCCCGGCCACCGGTAATCCTGGGGCCTGGCTGATGATGAATTTGAATGAGCGGCCTCTATATAAATTGATTGTCCAAGGAATGCCCCTATGGGGTCTATTAGACTCAGGAGCTGATCACAGTATCAATAAAAATGCCGATTGGCCGAAGGCATGGCTGGTTCAGCATTCCACTCAAGTCTTAAGAGGCTTAGGCTATGCCCAACATCCCGAGTGCAGTGCAAGCTTTTTGACATGGAAAGATGAGGAAGGACATTTAGGAATTTTTCAGCCCTTTGTCTTAAGTATCCCCATTTCTCTTTGGGGGCGAGATGTGATGAAACAAATGGGAATTACATTAACCACAGATAACTGTTATAGCCCGCAAAGCACAAAGATAATGAGTAAGATGGGCTATAGGCCTGGTAAAGGATTAGGCCTCAGGGAAGATGGTCGTAGGCTTCCTATTTCTGCCCAAGGCAACATTGGTCGCCAAGGCCTGGGTTTTTCCTAGGGGCCACTGAGCAAATTCCTATTAAATGGAGAAGAGATCAGCCTGTGTGGGTACCTCAGTGGCCCCTTCCAAAAGAGAAACTGGATGCTGCCCACCAGCTAATAAAAGAACATCTAAAGGCTGGCCACCTCAAGGAATCCACCTCTCCTTGGAATACGCCCATCTTTGTTATAAAAAAGAAATGTGGAAAATGGAGATTATTACATGATCTGAGGGTTGTAAATAATGCTATGGAAATCATGGGCCCGGTTCAGCTGGGCCTTCCTATGATTTCAGCCCTTCCTTGCAATTGGCCATCAATAGTAATTGATTTAAAAGATTGCTTCTTTTCCATTCTGCTGCATCCTGATGATACTGATAAATTTGCATTTACATTGCCATCCATAAATCATGCTAGCCCTGAAGCCCGTTATGAATGGGTTGTGTTACCCCAAGGTATGGTGAACAGCCCTACATTGTGTCAGCTATATGTAGGCAAAGCAATTCAAGCCATTAGAGAGCGATGTGCCTCTGTAATAATTTATCATTATATGGATGACATTCTAATTTGTGCAGAAACCGAGAAGGACGTGAATGAGGCCGTTACACAGTTAATTGTTGAATTAAAACAATGGAATCTTGTCATTGCCCCTGAGAAGATGCAAACAGACTCTTTAAAAAATTACTTGGGAACAAAATTAACCAATACCGTGGTTGAAGCTCTTAAATTGTCTTTGAGAATTGATTCTCTTCGCACCCTCAATGATTTTCAGAAATTTCTGGGAGATGTGAATTGGATTAGGCCTTATTGCCATCTTCCGAATGCCGAATTGCAACCTTTATTTGAGTTGTTAAAAGGGGATTCTGATTTACAGTCGCCTAGAAGCTTAACCCCTGACGCTCGCCAATGTATCGCTAAACTTGAAGAAAAGTTGGCCCATGTACAAGTGGATCGTATAGATTTGACCAAACCACTCATATT
>NW_008355786.1:90382-91658 GCF_000622305.1 Nannospalax galili | reverse complement strand
TATGGCAGCAGAGGAAGAAGCAAAAGTGCACTCCTCTGACCAGAGGAGACTCCACACTGCCAGGAAAATATAGGGAGGAGGCTGTGGAAGCAGGAGCGGTCGAGCTGGCCAAGATGGTGCCCTGGCTGGCTGCCAAGCCTCGTGACCCTCATTTGTTTTCTCCAACTCGCACAAGCGCTGTAAGCTTGATCACACGCAGCCTGCCTGACATGATACGTCACCAAGCATGATTCTATTGCGTGGCCCAATGATTTGCTGCTCTGCCTGCATGTTAGCCCCGTGCTCATGTCCTGATTGGCTCCGTGTGATGGTCTGATTGTGGGATGGATCTGATGAGGGTATATATTGTGGGATGATGAAGAATAAAGGGGGAGAGAATTGCTTGAACCTCACCTTGGCGTCTGTGTTGTCCTTTCCTCGGCTCTGCTGGTCGGAGTCTTGGTTCGCGGCACTTGGCAAATTCCACAAGATTCTTTGTAAAGACAAAATTATTCTAAAGTTTATATGTAAAGGGACTAGGAGAGCTAAAATGAATTTGAAAAAGTAGGGGTCAGTCTACCTAGTTCTAAGACTTATATCACTACAGGAATCAACACTGTGGTATTGGAGGAAAAATACACAGAGAATAGAGAACACAGAAAAAAACCTATATAAGCAGGCCAAACTGATTTAGGACACAGGCAATTCAATGTAGGAATGTATCATTTCAACAAATGGTGGTATGATACATGTGGGCACAAAACAACTTAAGCCAAAGTTTCACAGGCTGTATAAAAATTAACTCAAAATGAATTTACAGATAACTGTAAGACAGAAGGGAATGTGGTTATAGAAGGCAGAGGGAGGGACCTGTGTGTTGGCAGTGATGTTCTTGCCTCATTGTTGATGACCTGACAGAGACACCTTGCTACCACATTGTAGACATTACCACTGGGACAACTGTATGAAAAGTTATACATCTTTCTGCATCATTTTCTTATAACTTTATGTGACTCTATAAATAATAGCCGGGCATGGTGGTGCATGCCTTTAATCCCAGCACTTGGGAGGCAGAGGTAGGCGGATCTCTGTGAATTCAAGGCCAGCTTGGTCTACGTAGTAAGTTCCAGGACAGCTGGGGCTACAGGGAGACCCTGTCTCAAAAAGATTAAAACAAAAACAAGAACAAAAACAAAAAACAAAAACTAGAATATGAATTGAAATAACTATTTAAAATTTTTATTCTATAGGCCAGAAAGCAGCAGTGTGAGAATAGATTACAAAGGTGGTATTTACA
>NW_008355786.1:13678-90035 GCF_000622305.1 Nannospalax galili | reverse complement strand
GCAAGAACAATCAGTGTTCTTAACTGCTGAGCCATCTCTCCAGCCCAATTTAATTTATGGCCAGGCATGGTATGCACACTTTTAATCCTAGCACTTGGGAGGCAGAGGCAGGTGGATCTCTGTCAGTTCAAGGCCAGCCTGGTCTAGATAGGGAGTTCCAGGACAGCTGGAGCTACAGGAAGACCCTGTCTCAAAAAGACCAAAAAAAAAAATTTTTTTTAAATTTCAAATTAGCACACAAAGAATTAGATATCATTATGGCATTTTTAAACAAAGTATATTTTCAGAGATTCTTCTGCCCTCATCTTCCCATCCCCTACCTCTGTACCCGCTGTATTCTCCTCCAAGTCTCCTTTCTACTCTGATGCCACATGGGTCCTGCCTCCCTCCCACAGCACTTCTTTTTTCCCTCTCTTGGTCTCCTGTTGTTTTTAAGCCTTTACCAGCATTTACATCCATTTATACACATACATGTTTGCATTGCATGCTCAGATCTGCATATGAACAAGAACGTGTAGTTTCTGTCTTTCTGAGTTGGGTCACCTTGTTTGTATTATGTGCGATGTGTTTTTAATGTGGCTTTGAATTTATTCTGTTTACAGCTCTGTGTTTCTGTTTCAACCTCTTCTGCCTTGTCGAGAATACAATTGGCATAGTTTGGATGTGAAGTGTTCCTCAGAAGGTTCCTATTGTTAAAGGACTGGCTGCCTGCGAATAGGCTTTTTGAGAAGATCAATGGGGCAGTTGTTGATGGACTTGAAGTTTGATGGTATTATTGGTGGTGTGGAAACCTTCAGGGGTGGGGCTTCACTGAGGAAAGTAGTCACTGGGGTATATACCTTTGGGGCCTATATCTGCTTCTTGGCTGCTATGAGCAACCTCTTCCAGCACACACTCACTGCCATGAGGCTTTGCTTTGCCTTAGACCCAGATTAACGGAGTTGACCAGTCACAAATGGAACCTCTAAAAGCATGAGCCAGAATAAATCTTTCCTCCTTTGAAGTTGTTTCTCTCAAGTATTTCTCACAACTCAAGGTGACTAACAGACATAAAGAAATAGAAATGTACACTATATAATCTTTGGAGATCATTTTCTTCTTTAAAAGGGCAGGTTATTTCATTTTTTCCCCAATATTAAACTGTTCATTGGATCCCTGGATACAGTTGGTTACTATTTTATTTGTGAGTTTAAGTTTATGTGTGTGATTGTTTTCCATTTGTCATACTGGTTCCAAAGTCATGTGCACCTCATGATGATATCAGAATTTCTTTGTTCATCTCTTTTACTGGTAGGTATCAAGATTTTCTTCCTTGCCAGGCATCTAAATTTTCTAGGTTTGTTGTTTTTGACACTGTGATAAATACCCAGAAGAAATGGTTCATTTTGGCTCATGGTTCCAGAGGTTTCAATTCACTGTCAGCTTGACTCCATTGTTTCTGTGTCTGTGGTGAGGTGGAGCACCCTAGAGGAGGGACAAACCATTCACCATTGATCTCTTTCACTTCTTCACCTCATGGCATCCAGGTGTGTGTGTGGGAGGGAGGTATATCTTTCCAGGTGAGACCCCAGTGTCCTACTTCTAACTAACTCCCACTTACTTTCCACTCCTCCCAACAAAGTCCTCCTATTATGAACCTATCAATGGAGGGATCTACTGATGAGATCAGAAGCCCTCAGGGTCTAATCATTTCTCTGTGACTGAATCCCCCAGTTGTGGACCAAGCTTTCACACATGAGCCTTTTGGGGGACTCTTCACATCCAACCCATAACAAGCCCTGTAAACTATGCAATGTGGTCCTTAGTTATTGAACTCTTGAATTGTTTATTTCTAGAAGGATCTGTAACACTTACAGTTTATGCCATCTGGTACTCATGTTTTCCCTGTGGGAAGGTTTTTAAGTGTTCTGTTTATTTCATTTTTACAAGCCCATTAAGGATTCCTAATTTTTTCAGTTGATTTTGATAAAGTGCACTTTCTTATAATTTTCCAGTTTCATCTAATAGCTCAAATGTACCATATAAAGCTGTTTATAATGTCTCCTTACCATCTTTATAATCTTCAGATTGCATCTGTAGCTATGTCCCTTTATGTTCTTTATGCTCTGTGCCTTTTTACCCCTTGAATAATCATACTGGAGTATCACTAACATTTTAAAAGCTTTTCACAGAACCAGCTTTTAATTTGTCCAGTGTTCCTATTACATGTTTATTTTTACTTTATAAGTTCTTTATTATCTTCCCTATTCCATTTTCTTTGAAGATTATGTCATTACTTATTTTCAGCTTTTCTTCTTTTTAATATAAATACTTAGGATTGTAACTCTATGTATAATGCTATATTTTAGTTGCCGCAAGATTTGCTAAGTAGATTCTCACTATCATTCTGTACTAACTGCTTTTAGATTTCCAGTGTGATTTCTTCTATGAGTCACAAGTTCCTTAGAAGTGTATATTTTTAAATATTTTATTTATTATTTTTATTTTATGTATATGAGTGTATTGCCTGCATGTAAGTACAATCATGTCATACAGTATTTGCAGAGGTCAGAAGAAGGTGTCGGATTCCCCTGGAACTGGAGTTACAGACAGTTAGCTGCCATGTGGTGCTGAGAATTGAACCTGAGTCCTCTGCAAGAGCAGCCAGTGCTCTTAACTGCTGAGCCACCTCTCCAGCCACATATGTATGTTTTTAATGACTTGTTTCCCGTTTGCCTTACACACTTGCTATGAGTAGTGGGTTGAAGCTTTTTCCTGTTGGAAGACAGTCTATCCTTTCTCTCTACCTGCTGCTTAAAAATATTAGTTTGTGGGGTGTGTGTGTGTGTGTGTGTGTGTGTGCCTGTGTGTACATGCAGAGGCTAGAGGAAGAAGTCTGGTATCCTGTTCTATATTGCTTATTCCTTTGAGACAGGGTCTCTCACTGGACCTGGAGCTAGACTGGTGGCCAGCAAGTCTCAGCAATCTCCTGTCTCCACTCCCCATCCCCAGTGCTGAGATTACAAGGTGTACACATGGCCATACCTAGCTTTTTATGGTAATGCTGGGATCCATACTCAGGTCCTCATTGCTCATGGAACATGTATTCTGACCCATGGAGCCATCTCCCTAACTCCTGCCTGCTGTCTTTAAGAGCTAAATGCTTGATTGTTTTGTGGTTTTACTCAGAAATTTCTGGGCATGTTTTTAATTTCAATTTATCTTATTTAGAGTTTGTGGGGTTTGATGAATTTGTGGATTCACATCTTTAGTCAGAACTGGGGTATTCTCAGATGTTATTACATGAAATGTGAGATAGATGGATAACAGAAGGTAATAGATAGATGATAGATAATAGATGATAGATAGATAGATAGATAGATGATAGATAGATAGAAAATTCCTTCATTCTCAACATTTGATCCTGCACAAGGCCTGTCACTGTAACATGCTTTTCTGAAACGTCTCACTCATTTTCCGTGTCTTTGCGTTGCCATCTGCGTGTTTTTCATATGTGTCCTAATTCTCTTACCTTCTCTTCAGTGCTATCCAATACCATGTTCAGTCTGTTTATTTCTGAATATAGTAATTTTAGTTTTTATTGGTTCTTTTTTGAGTCTGCTGAGAAACTTTCGCAGTTTTTCCTTAGAATTTTCAATCGCTTCTTTGATTTATTTAAATCATCAAGCGCATTTAATGGCGTCTGTGTGTGCTCACTCTGCAGTCTTGGCAAGCCTGGCTTTGGCGTGCCCAGCTACTTGTGCTTCTCCAATCCTGCCTTGTTTCAGTGAGTTTTGTTTTTGTTTGACTTTTTACTGAGGCCTTCCATGTCCTGCACTTTCTCTGTGGGAATTTTCCCGGCTTCAGACAATGCTGGTCCTTCCACAGGCAATTCAAATTTGCTCTTCAGAGTAGTCGGGGCATCACTAGTCTGGAGCCATTCCAACTAAGGTCTTGTCTAGAGGTTTTTAAGATATCTGAATGGCATGATTTAGGGTTGCCAACTGCTGTAAACTCTATCTGGTAATCATCAATCCTCAGGGATTTCCCATTTTTCCTTCAGGGCTATATCCAGACTGATAATTCTCATCCATTTCCTAAGGGACTGCATGGATCTGTTCCAGTTCACACTTAAAATGAAGAGATAATCCTTGGGTCTTCCTCCTTACACACAAAAACACGTCCTATTATACTCCTGTCTTAGGATGGAGTTGAGATTTCTCTTGGGTCCTGCAACCCATCAGGCTATGAGAGACAAAGCTCAAATTCAGAGGGTTCATCAAATGATCTCAGAGCCGCGGCCTCTGGGCTCTGCTTATTTCTCAGAGCAGGGTGGTACAGCCTTAGTTTACTGTTCAGTCTTTGCATTGCCTGATTCCATTGCTTTTCTTTTGATGGGTTTCTAACCCATTTAACACTGTTATTTGATTTTAGCAGAACGTTCAAAGTAAGTAGTCCACCACACTTGCAGAAAGTGCTTTTCCCCTGTCATTGATGAGCATCTTTGTAAGACACCTTTATATATTTTATTCAATTAATTCCTATAATAAATTTCTAGAATATGAAGAAACAAAGCTGAGAAATTCTTGGGAGATAACTTGGCATTACTTGTGGACTGACTGGATATTAGGATTCTTTTGAGTTGTGCAGTGTGGGTGCTGGAATCTGCTCTGATCCTCTGTAAGTGTTCCTAACTGCTGAGTCATCTTTCCAGCTCCTGGATATTAGGATTCTGAGGGCATTTCTATTAAATAAATAGAAATACAGACACTGTGACACTGTTTTATGTGAGTTTTTATTTTTCAGAAAAAGCAAATATATTTAAAAAAATACTCTTTGAAGTTGTTTTTAAATTTAGGGGTGTTTGTCCAAATTTATAGAGGAATGGCTTTTTTAAAGTAGGGGTTGGAGAGTTGGCTCAGTGGTTAAGAGTACTAGCTGCCCTTGCAGAGGACCTGGGTTCGAGTCCCAGCACCCACATGGCAGCTAACAACCGTCTGTAACTCCAGTTTCAGGAGATCTGAGAGCCTCTTCTGACCTTTGTGGGCACTACACAACATGGGTACACTTACATGCAGGCAATACACTCATACACAGAAAATAAAATTAATAAATGAAGTATATAAAGTTGACAGCATAATTATCTAATGTGCATGAATAAAACATACACATCTTCCCCGGGGAGAAGAATAGTAAAGGACTGTTCCCAGCAGATACAAAAACAATGGTAGACAGCCATGGAGATTTGAAGGCGTCCCCTCATCTACCTGGCAGAATGAGTGGACAGCTTTCTCAGGAGGCAGGTGTTAATTTGTCTGAGAACAATCTAGTGATACCTAGATTGGCTCTGGAAGGATGAAGAGTAGGGACTAGACAGACAGGACAGGGCGTCCAAAGTTCACCTGTTAGGCAGTGTGGCTAGCTGGAAGCAAGGAGATTTGTGTCATCTTGAACAGTGTCAGGTGAGAAAGGACTTTGGATGACCTGACAGGAAGCTTGGCTTTGACCTTGACTCCATCAGAGATGGAGCCATCATAGATTTAATTTGAAAGCCTCTTGGGTGTTGTTGTTTTTTATAAAAGCATGTTGGCAACAATGTAAAGAACTTAAGGGAGAAAAGACTGGAAGCATTCTAAATATACAGATGCATATATATTTTTGAGACAGGATCTTGCTATATAACCTTGAACTCATGATTGATTTGATCAGGAGCATCAGCCTCCAGAATGCTAGAATTACAGGTGTACACTACAGTCTGTACCATTTTTAATGGTTTTATTCATATACAGCTCACATATCATATAATTACTCATGATAGTCAGTGGTTCCAGTTTGTCTGACAAAGTGTACAGCCATCACCGCTATCTAACTTTAAATGATTTTTACCACCTCAAAAGAAACTTGCTAGCCTTCAGCAGTTATTCCCTATAGCCCACATTTCTGTCCCATCCCTGTTCCCAGTGAGTCCACAAGCTACAGGGGATATGACCAAATCTACTGTATTCCAACCAGCACAGCTCTGGGCATCTCTGGCATCTTTTGCTTACTAAGATGTTTTCCCGTCATCTGTGTTGCAGACTGTATCAGCCCTCTATTACTTCCAATTGCTATATAACATTCCATCATAAGAATATATTACATTTCATCCACCCTTTTATCAGTCCATAGACTTTGAGTTGCTTTCTACTTTGTGAATGTTATAATTCCTGTTTGAACATTTGTGTAAGTTTTCACATGGTTTTATGTTTTTACTTCTATTGAGTGTATCCCTAAGAGTGGAATTGCTGGATGATTTTATATCAAAATTGTTGAAAAATTGTGAAGACGTTTTCCAAAGACGCTCCATCACTTTACATTTCCACCATTAGTGTGGGAGTTAGCATTTCTGGGTATGTGTATATGTATGGGTAGGTATGGTCACATGTGTGCAAATTCATGTGTTTATGCAGGCACAGGCTCACCTGTTTGCACATGCTTGTAAAGGCTAGAGCTCAGCTGCTGTTCCTCAGGTACTGTCCACCTCATACGTTCTGCATTCAAACATATTTTAACATGCAAACGAGATAAGTAGCTGACAGACATGAAAAGGCTGATGGACTTGTTTCCAGAGATTCAAAACCTGGGGTGAATTTGAAGAACTTGGTCGTTCCTATTCCACTGGAAAGGGTGTATGGATACATTCCCATGGCATCCACTTGATGTTAAGATAGATGGATGAAGGCTTAAACTCATACAGCACACCTGAGTGTTGAATCACTTCTCTGATAAATAGATAATTTTATCAGCAGGTACTACTGAAAAGACCAGTGGTGGTGCTAGAAAGTAAGGACTTTGTTCCCTTTTTTAAAAATTATTATAAAATCACTTTATTGTATTGCATTCACAAACAAAAACATCACACAGAACCTAGATTAAGGTAGACACTAAAATGAACACTTGCCTGGGCCCAAATTCTAT
Organism: Nannospalax galili; assembly: GCF_000622305.1. NCBI lineage: Eukaryota > Metazoa > Chordata > Mammalia > Rodentia > Spalacidae > Nannospalax > Nannospalax galili. The sequence continues at coordinate 83,099 of NW_008355786.1, read as the reverse complement.
ATATCTCAGTGAGGTCCTATGTAGTTAGAAAACCATCCTGAAGCTACAGAGCTCTGTTTAGGGCCTTAGACTTTCACTATCAATTACATTTTTATGCACTTATTTATCATAAAAACTAAACTGTGACAGATTTGAAACTGGGAAAACAATTAGTTTCATCTCCTCCTTCATGGCTTAGTGTTGTTTTGCCTGCATTCTCTCCTTCCTCATCATTGAATAGTTCTCTTTTTAATCTCCTTTCTAAATGCTATACTATATCTGCATTTATAGCTGTTTACATACGTACATGTATACATTATAGGTTAGGAGCTGCATTTGAGGGAAAGCACTTTATTTTTTTGAGAGAGGGCCTGTCAGTGTTCTGGAAGTCACCAAGTCGTCTAGGCTGACTGATCACTGAGCCCCAGGGAATCCCTGCCTCCCCTGCACTGGGATTATAAGCATGGGCCAGTGTACTCAGCTTTGTAACATAGGTTCTAGGGGATGAACTCAGCTCTTCATGCTTGCAAGGCAAGCACTTTCCCGATAGAGCCATCTCCCCAGTCTCTGCAACATTTGTTTTGTATTTTCTCTGTGTTGGTGGGAATTGTATGGGTGTGATCACAGCCCTTTGTAGGTGGTATGAAGCAATGTCCGACTGTGACTTTGATTGGCATTTTTTGGATGTCCAGTTTCTTTTATGTTTCTCTGACAAACACCATGACCAAAAGCAGCTTAGGGAGGAAAGGATTTCTTTGGCTTACACTTCCAGGTCACAGTCTATCATTGAGGGAAGTCAAGGCAGAAACTCAAGCAGGAACATAAGGCAGAAATCATGGAGGCACACTCACTCCCAGGCTCATGCTTAGGTAGCTTTCTTGTGGTGGTTTGAATGAATATCCCCCATAGGCTCCAGGTGTTTGAACACTTTGTTCCCAGTTGGTGGCACTGTTTGTGGAGGTTTAGAACATCTGGCCTTCCTGAAGGAAGCATGGCACTGGGGGTTGGCTTTGAGAGTTCATAAGCCTTATTCCCACTTCCATTCTGTCTGTCTCTCTCTCTTCCTGTGCCTGCTTGAAGATGTGAGCACTCAGTTCTCTGCTCCAGCTGCCTCCTGCAGCCTCCAGCCCTGCCTTGCCCACCATGATGGACTCATCCCTCTGAAACCATAAGCCCAATAAACTCTTTCCTCTCTAAGTTGCCTTGGTCATGGTGCTTTATCACAGCAACAGAAAACATAACTAATACTCTTATACAGCCCAGGCCCACCTGCCTAGTGATGATACTACTTGTGGTGGACTGGGTACTCCTACATCAGTTAATGATCAAGACAATCCCTTACAGCCATGCCCACAGGAAATTCCTTAATCAATATTCCTCTCTCAGATGTCACTGGTCTATGTCACGTTGACAAAGATAACCAGGACAGCTACTGATGTTGGATTTCTTTTCATGTACTTCTAGGTCTCTTATGTGTCTTCCTTGGGAAAAAAACTATATGGATCAGTTTTTTTTTTTTTTTACCAGCAATTATCTAAAATTTCTATAACCTTGCTCTGGAGAGAGCAAGGCAAGGCCTCAAACCATTCCAAAACTTTTCTGGAAAGCACTGTGGAATGCAGGGGTCACTTGTGTCTTTAAAGCTAGGTTGCCTTTTTATGATTGAATTGTAAGAATTCTTTATATAACCTACATATACAATTCCCTCATCAGATATCATTTACAAATATTTTCTCCAATTCTGCAATTTGATGGTTTTCATTTTGGGGGGTTATCCTTTAAATTAGAAAACTTTTAACTTTTGATAGAGCCCATTTATTTATTTGTCCCTTTGTCACTTGTAGTTTTAGTACCATATGTATGGAGCATCTCCAAGCCAAGCCCATGGTGACTTGCACAATTTTCTTCTTAGTGTTTTAAAGCTTTACCTCTTTCTTGTAGACATATGGACCATTTTGAGTTACTTTGTATGTATGGTGTAAGAAAGGAGTCCAACTCATGGTCTTGTATGTGGCTATCCGGCTGTTGCAGCATCATTTGGTAGAAATATTATTTTCAAGATATCAGTAGCCATTGCAAATAGATTGATCTGAGCCACTGCCTTGAACTGTGGCAGGCAGTGAAAATGGATGTGCACAGATTTGAAAAGGTGGAATTACAAGAACTTGGTGACAATGGTTGTGGGCCCCTTTCCCCTCCATACCAGCAGGTATGTGGCATCATCCACATGACCAGGTCTCCACCCCCAGAACCAATCTGCTGGAGCCTGCTAATGTAGCCTCATGACTTAAAGATCAAAGCCATTCCTGCATAATTAAACCAAACACAGGAAATGAGCCTCCTTAGGGACAGTTGGGTTACAGTGTGTGGTTCCTTTAGACTGTAATAGTTATACCAACTCAGTTCAAAAGAAAATAGAAAATTGCATTGAGGACAATTGCAGCCAGCAAACTCTAGAACCATCAAGCTCTGTCACTGATGCCAGCCTGGGGTCCATAGGCAAAATGAGCTCTCCCAACAGAATGAGACTGATAACTCTTGGGAGAAGTCTAGGCTCCAGAATTGTCTTGCTTGTAGGACATATTCCCTCAGAATTCCTCACCTCCATTCTTGGTTCATTCCCTGCTCCATGGGAATAATGGGGTTTTCTGTTTTTTAGAGTTGACTGTTTATCCCTAGAAAACATATGACCAATCTTTACTTTGGCAAAAATACTTTGAAGAGCACACTTGGCAGTAGACTCCAAGCCCCACTCTGAACATTGGGACTGGTTGGTGCAGAGACCACTGCCTAGGTAATAATGGGGAACACCACCCACAGAAAAGTCACCCAGGGCAGAGGTCTCTGATGAGCACAAGGGGAAGTGTGCTCTGAAGTCTCTCGGTCAGTCCCCTGACCTCAGGGACAAAGCCCCAGCGTGGAGAGCAGCCCCACCTTGGAAGCATGAACTGAGGAGTTCTGTGTGCTGAGGAGGGAGGCGTCTATGGAAATGCTTAGGGGCTCCTACAGAGACTGCTTTGATGTGGAGCTGCCCCACCCAGGACATGATTGCCCGAGAATGGTGAGAATGGCCAGGCTCCCCTGGAAGCCACGGGAAGCAGTTTGATTCTTGTGAATCATCTTCTGACATGTGATAATTTATAAAGGGAAATAGTCCAGTGGCCCTCTAAACACATTCATCAGTTGCATTCAAAAATGCAGGACTGAAAGTGATGACTTAGGAAGGCTCAGGTACATGGTCTTGTGCTTGCACAAGTGGTTTCAGTGCCTTGGAGGAGGAGGAGGAAGAGGAGGGGGACAAGGGGGATCACTGCTCCTGCAACAGGGCAATGAGACAAGAGGGACTGCACTGTGGGAACTGGGGCACCCTGTGGAGGATCAAGTTGACACTATTTCTTTTGGATCAGATCTTCCTAAACCAACATTGAAAATCTCAGCAAAAGACACCCCCTTTGAACAGAGTATTCATGTTTTTACACTAATGGGATTGGGGATAGGTTGTATTTCCTGCGATTCTCCTACCATCTTGACTTGCTTGGGCAGGCAATTTCTAATTTGGACTGAGACTTTATAAGGAGAAAAAGGAAGAGACAGAGCAATGAGCAAAAGTCTACTATGGTAACAACTGAAATAAATATAATATCATCGATTTGGTTTGGACTTCAGTGCAAAATAGTAAGTGCACACTGTAGATAATCTAAAAAACATAAAATATGTTGAACTGGGTGGTCCATATCCATCACCCAGCACTCAAGGCACAAGGATCAGAAGTTCAGGATCATCCTTGGCTATATAGTGAGTTCAAAATCAGCCTGATCCTGTCTAGGAAAAATAACTCTGCCAGTAAGATGCTTGTTGCACATATATGGACCTCAGTTCAAATCCCCAGAACCCATGTGAGAGAACTGGATATGGTAATGTGAACTTGTACTCTCAGATCTGGGGAGTCAGAGTCAGGTGGATCCCTGGGGCTTGCTGGGGGAGGGGAGTAGCCTACTTGGCAAGCTCCAGGCCAGTGAGAGATCCTGTCTCAAGAAATAAGGTGAGCTGCTCCATCTGTGTAGTGGCTGTGATCTCAGCAGACAGAGAGTGCCTGTTCCAGCCTCCCTCTGGCATAGGGGCTGAGAAAGCAGGGCACTGCCTGAGAGTGCCCAGATCCTGCCTCCATGTGGTGATAAGAGTTATGCAATTTGGGAGTCTTTTAGATAGACCCACTGAAGGGGTAGGAGGGGGAGGGAAGGGGAGGGAAGGGAAGGGAAGGAGGGGAGAGAAGGGAAGAAAGGAAGGGAGGGAAGGGAAGGAAGGGAAGGGAAGGGACCGTAACTTCACCATGCGAAGTTGCTAGTTCATACCAGTAGGGTTTTATATTTCTTGTCTATTGACTATTCTCACAACTAGGAAGAGTGCCCAAGTATATAGTAAGTGTTTAACAAACATTTGCTGAATGACTGCTACTATTTTGATGCATATTTTCTAGCCTTTTAAAAGGCATGTTTTACTTTATTGTAGTCAGACTATCAACATTTTTTAACTTACAGAGAACACAAGTACATTTGTGTTATAAAACTCTTTTCAACATTATTTTAAGTTTAGTATTCCGTGTCTTGTACATATCTTGTTAATTTATTTGCTCTCATATTACTAAGTATCTAGGGCTTGGAAAATACATTTCTGAATATGCATCTCATGCATTTGAGGATAAGGGTCAGTATATACACATGCTTTGTGACTAAGGATCACCCTGAACAAGCAGACCGTTTAGCTGCTATGCTCAGCAGATCCTCAGCTGTCTTGAGGCTGCATTTGATTACTCACTGGAGTGCATGAAGAAATGGAGATGAAGCCAGAGGGAGGTCTTCAAAGTATAATCAGGACATGACCTCAGCAGACTATTGTAATTAAGAAATGTATTTTGAATATTATGTTGAATATTCAAATGGGTTCAGAGAAGTAGCTATTAAGATTAATTTTGGAAATCAGAATCTCTAGAATTCAATTAAACTAAACTGCCATCTGTATATAATTGCAGTTTTCTTTTCTTATAAAAAATTCACTGAATTAACCTGGTTAAAATAGGAAATTTTGTTCAGGTTAATGCAATGCCATGTGTTGCTGAAAAGAAAAATGACTGCCTTGGACTCTACCCTGATGCTGATGCAGCTTCTGGTTATCTGCATCAACTTACAGGAAATAAAAGGGAACCCACCTGTGGTTTTTTGCAGGATTTGCTTGTGTCAAAACTGGATATAGTTTTATTTTTTCAAAGACTGTGAGTGGATTTTAGGCTCCAGGTTGATTACTAAATACCCGATTACTTCTCCACTTGTTTTGGAGGCCATGAGAATTTTCTGCATGCTATATTGCAGGTGAAAATGGATCTAGGAAGTCTCACTAGCCTGTCATCAACCATACAGCTGGGGAAAGCTTAGGAATGAGAGGATAAGAAGTGTACAGTTCCCTCAGTACTGACCAGCTACTAGTAGCCACCCTGGAGGTGAAGGTGCTAGGGCACAGCAGACCCTCTCTCTGCCCTGAGAGCATACCAGACACAGGAGATTGAACCCACTCAGCACATAGAGTTAACCAGGGCCTGCCATACCGCATTCTAAGAAAGGTAGTCATGTCAGTTAGAAAAGGGGTCCCCAACACAATACAACATTAAATGCCCCCCAACATTTGCACTGTCTATAGCATTCAGACACAATAACCAGTACCCAAAGGTCCTATACTCAGCTACTCATTCAAATGTGACAGCCACAGGCATGCAAATGCTTTGGGAAATTTCCATCTACAACTTTTCTGAACACACACACACACACACACACACACACAGAGGACTATAGTAGTAAGTTAATGTTTTTGTAGGTAATAAAGTTACAAAATAGAACAGATACAGGAACAGAAGTAAAATAATCTGTTTGCCTTTATTACCTCTATCCCTTTCATTCTCTGTTTCTAAAACACCAAGAGAGGAAAGGAAAGAGACTAGAAGTTGTTTCGGATTCTCATCTTACACAAGGAAGAGTTATATACTTTTTCACACTGTTAGGGAAATGAGCCCAACTATGTGGTTTAATATCTATGAACTCAGTACAGTGGAAACTAGTGGTGTGTGTGTGTGTGTGTGTGTGTGTGTGTGTCTGTCTGTCTGTCTGTCTGTCTGCGTGCATGTGCAGAGGCCAGAGGTCAACATCAGGTGTCCTCCTCAGTTGCCTTCCACCTTGCTTTTTGAGATAGGACCTCTAGCTGAACCTGGAGCTTACTGATTCAGCTACATTGGCTGGCAAGTGAGTGCCAGGGATCCACCCATTTCAGGCTCCTCAGCACTGAGATTACAAGCATATGGCACTGTATCTGCCTTTTTACCTGGTTACAGGGCATCCAAACTCATGTCCTTATTGCTGTGTGGCAAGCACTTTACTTAAAGACTGAGCCATCTCCCCAGTGCTAGAAAATATTAAGATAAAATCATTGCTATAAAAGAGTGAAGTTATTCAACATGGCAAAGCAGAAATAAAAAAGAATCAAAAGCAAATTTGACTTAAAGATATTGACTTTTAAAGTCCTAAATTAAATATTTGCAAATAGAAATCAGTAATATATAAAATTAAAGGACTCATAAGAATACTTGAATGGTTCAATGTTTTAAAACTTTGTATAATATTTATTCAATAATTTTAAATTTTTGTTTACTTATTTATTTTAATTTTATGTGTGTATTTTTCCTGTGTGTATGTAAGTACACCTGTGTCATGCAGTGCTTGTGGAAGTCAGAACAGTACATCGGGTCCCCTGAAACTGGAGTTATGAACAGTTGTTAGCTACCATGTAGGTGCTAGGAACTGAACCCAGATCCTCTACAAGAGCAGTCAGAGCTCTTAACTACTAAGCCATCTCTCCAGACCCTCAACTGATATTTTTTATGAGTGCCTAGGATTTCATCTCAGAACAATGTAGCAACCTCATTGTGTCTCTCTACTAATGACACTCTCCAATCCTTTCCATCAGAGCAATTGCATTCTCTGTAGTTATCTTTTACCTTTCTTTGTTTGCTGTTAGTCTTTTTTTCACTAAAATGCCATTTATCCAAGGTCAAGGCCCTTATCTGTCTTGATCACCACTGAATTTCCCCGTGTTTAATGAAGAACCTGACATCTACTATTTGACATATGCATTCAGTACTTATTGCATTAGTTTAATATTTATGTAATAGCTATTCATTCAGTATGTTTTATTAAATGAGTGAATGCATGTCAGTGAATAAATGAATGACAATGATCCTATATCTCTTCCCTCAGAGTGCCAGTTATTTAGTGAAGAAGAAAGACAAAGTGATAGATATTTCTATGATCAATGCCAACGCCCTACTGTGCTAAGTACTCTTGTTCCTCCTAACTTGCTGAGTAAAGAAGATGGGACTTGTTTTCACAGGAATCTTCTACAGCTTCCTCTAAAGAAAAGCCTGGAAAACTAGAAGCACAAAGTAGCAGCTTCCTGTTTCCTAAAGTTTGCCACCAAAGGACACGCAGCAACTCTACCAGTAAGTACCTTGCCAAAATGTCTTCTGAAACAGAACTTAAGTGGGACCTAGTAGGGACTGTCAGTGCTTCAGGGAGACTGGGGCACTGGCTCTCCCCTGGTCCAGTCAGGCTAAACCAAGATAGAGGTTGCTTGTCTCTGGGAGCACTCCTCATGAGTGTGCTTCTCTCACAGCTAGGAAGGGTCCTACACTGATCTGCCCAACTTCTGTGTCAGTTCTTCTGGCTGGGTGCCATGCAGGGAAGACCTGAACGAAGGGACAAGGGTTTGCTCTGACTGCTGGCATGCTCCTTGTGCTGAACAAGTCTCCCTCCCCAGCCTCTGTCACTTTGTCTGTGGTATGATAGGGGCTGAGGCTGGAAGGCCTCATGGCTCTTGATTAAATAGACTAGGATAATGTGAGGAATGCAGAAAGTCAGGAAGAAATTAAAATCAGAACAAATCATAATATTATAATCTATGCTAATGTTTTCAGTTATTTTCCTCCTATTCTTTTATGCCTGTAGATCCTTTGTACACATAAATTCATATATATATAGCCATGTATTTACCTCTTGTCATTGGAAATTCTGTTCTTAACACCATATTTTAGTGGAAGCACAAAATTTCATTGTATGAACCTATGCAATCACAGTTAATATACTCTCTTTTACTAGATATTTCCATTATTTTCAGTTTTCATTTTAAAAATATTTTATTTGTTTTATGTGTATGAGTATATTGCCCGCATGCATGTAAGTGCACCTATGTCGTGCAATGTCCATGGAAGTGAGAAGAGGATGTCAGATCCTCTGGAACTGGAGTTACAGATTTTTAGCCACCATGTGGGTGCTGAGAATCGAACCCAGGTCCTCTGGAAGAACAGTCAGTGCTCTTAACTGCTGAGCCATCTCTCCAGCCCCCCCCTTTTTTAGTTTTCATTAACATAATCTACATTGCTTAGTTTGTACATGAAATATTGTTCGTGCTTGTGTTGATTCCTGAAAGGAAATCCAGTGGGCCCTCCACATCTGCAGATGGAAAATATTTGAAAAAAATTACATCTATACCAAACATGCAGATTCTTTTCTCTTGTCATTGTGTCCTAAATAATCTGGCATAGAAAGTAGACTTATTTACACACATTACATGATAATAGTCAGTAATGTTATACAAAGAATGAAAGAGCACCCACATATTCTGATATCTGTGGGGGTTCCTAGAAGCAGTCAGTCCCTGTGAACACTGAGTGACAATCACAAAGGAGGCAGAATGAACATTTGAAAGCTGAGCATTGTGGTGCACACCTGCAGTCCCAGCACTTGAGTTGCAGAAGCAGGATGATCAGGAGTTCAAAGTCAGCCTCAACTATATATTGAGTTTGAGGTCAGCCTGGGCTACATTAGATCTCGTCTCAAAAAAACAAACAAAAGACAGCACACTTGAAATCCAGTGCTCTTGGACTGGGATCCAGCTCCCCAGAAGCAATTATCTGTGTGACTTTGGGCAAGTTTCTCAAACTCTGAGCCTCCTGTTATCCTGCAGCACTATGCACCATCCGTGAATGAATAATGTCCCATTTGGAGGCTCCTGTAACTTGTTTTCTTCATTATTTCCTAGAAATGGAATTTGGATTCCAAAGGCAGCTAAAGTTTAAGGGCTTTGATCACACTGCCAAATATTAGCAGCTAATATTCCTTCAGCAACATCTATGACCAACTACTTCTTCATACTGGGTTACAATTTTTTGAAAATATTTGAAAAAAGCATGGGCTTCTCTCTGTGTCCTGTTTCTGCTTTTCTGCCTTGCTTTGCACCTGGAACCAGTTACATACTTTGTGGGGCTCTGTCTAAATTGAGACCATGGGAGCCCTCTTCAAAATTATTAGGACTTCCAAAATGGCAACAACCCAGCATTAAACCAAGCTGGGACTCTCGTGACCAAGGGACCTGGTGACTGTACAGGCCACCTGTCCATGAAGTTAGCTATGCTGTCCTGGGAACTGATCCTTTAGGCAGTGTCACTTGCCTCCCAACCCCATAGGTTCAAGCTGAGTTCAGTCACTGAGAGCATCAGCAGGTGACTAGCAAGAGGACAGAGCCCCAGGGTGCTAGTCTCCCTGGTCCCCTGTTGGGTGCTCAGCACTGGGAATGGCTGTGCCTGGCTGGTCTTGCCAGGTTGTGGTTCCCTGAGCCCTGCTGGCAGCATTTCTTCATGTGTCTTTCAGGCAGATAAGGCCTATTTTCTAATGTGTGCCTTTGATTTCTTGCTCAAACCATAACTGGCACTGATTTAATGAAACAGCTAGAAAACAGGCCTCTTTAGTTGAGCTGAAAGATTTCTTTATTTCATTATTAAATTTTTGGTGAATTTGACAATTTTTCTATTGGGGTCATCACTATCTTATTAACTTATAAACCCTCTTGATTAAATTAATAGTTAAAAGTTAATATTTCTTTAGAAAAAAACACTTTCTCCAGTTTATTTTGTTTTACACTTGAAATTATTTTAACTTTTGTACAATCAAACTTAATCATCTTTTCCCTTTTACTATTTATTCCATGTTGGAAAAATATTAAATATACATTTATATTTTCTTATAACTTACAGATGATTTGCCCCCCCCCCACCAAACTTGCATTGTATCTGTAATCTATTTTTGGCATTTTATGTGAAGTAAGAATCTATGTAGGTTGTTTTTTTAATGATTAGCTGAAGACTAGCAACTCTATTGATCAGCTCTTGTTCATCCTCTTTCTAAAACGTTATGTATTTATTTTTCATTCATTTATTTATTGTGTGTGTTGGGGGGGTGCACATGCCGCAGCATACATGTTGAGGTCAGAAGACAACTTGTGGGAGTTAGTTCTCTCCTTCCACTGTGTGGGTCCTAGGGATCAAACTCGGGTTGTCAGACTTGGTGGCAAGTGCCTTTACCTGCTGTGTGATAGCTTTAGTTGTCAACTTGACACCTGGTTAGAGGAAACCCCAATTGTTTCCAACATTGGATTGGTCTGTAGCCATGTCTGTGGGTCATTTCCTTGATTGTTGAATGATGTGGGAGGTCCCAGGCTACTGTGAGTGGTGTCACCCCTGGGCAGGTGGTCCTGTATTGTATAAGAAAGCAGGCTGAGCACAGGCCAGGAGAGCAAGCCAGTAAGCAGCTTACCTCCATGGCCTGTGCTCCAGGTTCCTGCTCTGAGTTCCTGCGCCGGATTCCCTTGATGATTAACTGTGCTGTAAGCCAAATAAACCCTCTCCTCCCCAAGTTGGTTTTCAAATACAGTCAGTTATGCTTCCATAGTAACGTTATTCATTTGTTTTCTGTCTTGTTATATTTTGTTTGCTACTTTTGCAGCAGTCTGTAAGATTTGTTCAGCTTCATTCCTACTTCAGGTTTTATGATTACATTAGCTAATTACTTAGTTTAAACTTAATTAATAACTACTTCAGGATAAATTTTCTAAATTTTCCTTTTATGAGAGGCAAGGGAGTTAGAATAGTGTTATTCAGGGACTCGAGAGATGGCTCAACAGTTAAGAGCACTGGCTGCTCTTGTAGCTCCCAGCACCCACATAGCAGCTAACAACCATATGTAACTCCAGTTCCAAGGGATCTGACGCCCTCTTCTGGCCTCCCTGGGCATTGCATGCATAGGTACACTTACATGCAGTAAAACACATACATATGAAATAAAAATAAATTAAAAAGGATAGTATTACTCATATTCAGTACTTTTTCCCATTAGCTTTTCTATTTCTTCTTAAAAAATTTTTAAAAACTTTATGTTTATGAATGTTTTGGGTGCATATATGTAAGTGCACCCATCCATGCATGCAATGCCCACAGAAATCAGAAGAGGGTGTCAGTTTCCCTGGAACTGGGGTTTTAGATGGGTGTTAACTGCCATGTCGGTGCTGGGAATCGAACCTGGATCCTCTGCAAAAACAGCCCGTGTTCTCAACCACTGAATCATCTCCCCAGCCCAGCTTTTCCATTTCTTAATTCAACTTTATCTTAAACTGCAAACTTATTATTAAAGTTATAGATTTATTTCAGTGTATAGCTTCCCTTTTTAAAACAACTTGAGAGTTGCCCTGAGTTTTTTATAACCACATTCGCAATCAACTCAGTGATGTAGGCTTAAATGGTTTTCACCCTCCCCCACACACAGCGACCACCACTGGAGATGATAATTTTGATACATTTCTCAGTTGATTGGCATGCATCCACAGGTAATTTTCAGGCAGGGTGAAGGAGAACCAAGACCAGCTGGAGCTTAGGGCAGTGTTCAGCTGGGGTTGACCACAGCAGCTTGCCCTGAACTTGCTCATGGCTCTGCAATCAACCTGCTCTGTCACGCACTCCAAATGGCAGCCTGTTCACTTTTCCTCATTTCTCACATCCTTCTTCATCCAGTGCCGGTCATTGCTATCAGCAGAAGCCCTGGGAGCCCTTGACCTTCTGTTTGCTCATTAATGAATAAGGAGTGAGCTAACAGAGCTCCCCAAAACTTATGATAGTCTGGCTGTGTGCATCACTAGGAGAGCTTCCCAAACATACAGGTTGCCCTGACCTCACCAATGCAGGCAGATTCAGCGGTTTAGGAGGGGGGTGGGCTCTCCATTCCTATCAAACACCCACACAAGTATGGTGCATGAGCAGTTAGGCCAGACAATCTTGGGCCTACCTCCCAGCCCTGATCTGAGGCTCCACAACCTGCCTTCCTCATGCCTGGTTTTCTAACTCCTGGCAGCCTCTCCCTCCTGGTCTATCTTGGAACAACTGTTCCCTGCAAGTTACAGAGGACCACTGACTTGCTCTGAGGTGACTGTTGGGAGCAGCTGTCAGAAGTTTCCTTAGCTGCCTTCAGACCCCTGCAGGACCCAAACCTCTCTTTCCCAGGGTACCTCTGTCCCTGTATTCCTCTCTAGGCATCTCACATCCTCAAGGATTCTTTCTCAACAATCACCTTTTCTGGCTAGTCACTGCTATGTGGCTATAAATAAGCTAGCTACCCCCCCACCCCCCCACACACATACACCTCAGAAAGGAAACGGAAATCCTTAATCCATCCTGCATTTCCTCTGAACTGCCACCAATCTCATCTTTTCCTTGGGATGGGGTGGTGTTGGGCTTTCCACACAGGCCCATCCACTCACTCAAGCTGAGGGATGCTGGGAAAACTGTGCTCTGCCCTGAGTCCCTGAAATCCAACTGAACTGCCAGTGCACTGAACACATGTGGCTCCTGAGCACATGGCTGCTCCCAGTGGAGACCACAGGAAGTCTGGAGAACATGCCCATTCAAAGACTAAGTTGAAGGAAAAATAGGACATGAGCATCTCATTAATATTTTTATGAATTATTTATATGTAAAAGGACAATAGCACAGACATACTGGGATTCCCACACAGAAGAGAAAAGTGATATTTTGCATTTTCCAAGATCTCCAAGGTATCCAAGTTGTCTGCCTGTGTGTGGGGTTGTGCACCTGCTTGAGTGTATAAGAGGCAGACTGGTGGGACTGTTTGGGTGGTTGGAGGATTCCACCCTCCACACCAATCCTGTCCTGTTCCTGCCTGTTCTCTCCCATTTGGTCACCTGTCACTGCAATGGCCACTGTCCCAGGAACCTCTGGGCTGTCCCCTCTCACCGTGGTTGGGATTGAAAACTCCCTGGCAGCCTGGATTGCAGCAGACTGGCACACCGTGTGACATGCAGGAGACTCCTGTCACTTCTTGCTGAGTTGGACAAGAGCAAAGTGGAGCCCACCCTGGTGAGAGAGAACACTGTTGTCGGCACCCTGGAGCGCCTAACACAGGGTTGAGAAAGTTAAAATGCTGCTGCATCTTCTGTGGCCTGGTGTCCCCATTTTGCATCCTGGGCGCTGAATGGTTTCTGCCCACACTGGCTGCTGGCTAAGGAGTGGCTGGCAGTGGGCGGGGGTGATTTTGTTCCCTGTAGAGCTTGTATTTGAGAACACACAAATGATTTCTTTCTGGTCGCCCCCCCCTTCTCATTTAGGTGTTAACCCATATTGCTCAGGAGAAACTGATTTTCCAATGACCAAGAAATCTGCAGTTTCTACAGACAGGCAGCCTTACTCTCTCTGCAGTAACAGGAAGTCCCTCTCTCAACAACTGGACTGTCCAGTTTCGGTAAGAATGAGGGGAGGGGTCCTGGAGATGTGGAAGGAAAGGGGATATCTAACCTTAGCAGTAGCTGAGAGAACTTTCCCAGGGGTCTTCTGTCCAGAGACTACAGAGAGACAGAGCTTGCTTAGCTGTCAAAATCGTCCCCCTAAGCAAAGATCACTTAGGAAGGTCCAGCTATTAGGCGCCCCCTTGTGCAAGATACATGTAACTGCTTCCACCTCTGTGCTTTAGGAGCTCCTTGGTATCTTCCCATCCTCAGGTAAATCTGAACTAAAGCTTAATGGACATCTCGTCAATTCATCTGCACAATAACCCTAAGGAAGGAACTAGGGAACTAAGACTTTGGCAAGTTAAGGAATTTATTCACATTCCCAATGCTAGTGGGTAACAGAGGTGGGACTTGATGCTGGATACCATTTTTTTAAACATTTATTTATTTAGGTATTTACTTATTTAGTTATTTATTTGTGAATGTGGGCATGCACGTGGCACAGTGCATGTGTAGAAGTGAGGACAGTTTATAGGAATTGGTTCTCTCCCTCCACCATGTGGGTCCCCAGGATAGAACTCAGGTTGTCAGGCTTGGTGGTAGGCATCTTTATCCACTGAGTTACTTTGCCAGCCCTGAAGCTGGATATTCATTATTTCAGAACTATACATTTTGCCCCTGTGTAGGATATAGGAAGTTACCAACATTTTAGCAAGTCTTGAAATTGCTTAGAAAGGACTGTGTGGGCAGCTCCATTCTACAGGGATCAAATGGGCTTTGGTAAGGTGAGTAACCATTGGGAGTTTACGTATCTTAAAACTGAAGGATCAGAATTTGATCCGCACTAGACCTGGGTGGCCCCCCAGTCTGTCCTTCTTAGTATAGATCAGCTCACAGGTTAGGAACTACACAGACATGAAGCACAGTGTTGCCCCAGGCTGCCTGTGATGCCTCTCCTGTCCTTGCCCTGCCTCACTCTTCAAAACCCACTCTATGTTCCCTCCTCTGGGAGCTTTCCTGGTCTTTTTCATGGCACAGGTCTCATATGTTGCCAGTGTCCCTCAGGAGGCATCTGCACCTCTCTCACGGTGCTCAGCAAAGTGTTTCATTGGGTTATTTGGTAGTGTTTATCTCCCAGTGACTGAATCCAAGGTCAAGTGATATTCTGATTCCCAGCACAGTACATAGGGGATGCTGTATAAATTTCTTCCTTTGCTTTCTTTGAGGCACTGTTTTTCATTTGAAAACTGGAAATGTAGGTGTCAGAAAAGACTGTGGTTTGAGAATACCCGAGGGACCCCATGTCCGGGCCTATATGGAAGGACACTCAAGCCCTCTGAGATCTGCAGCTGAGTCCCTAGGGACTGAGGCAAGGGAACTTCCTGAGAGAAGTTGTCCTGATGTTCCTTCTACTTCCTGCACTGGGATTCCGGCTCTGGCCAGTAAGGAGAGGTTGTAGTCACTGGTGGTGCCCGCAAAGAGAGCTGTGGTGTGGACTGAGGGACCAAGTTCCACTGGGAAGGAACACTTCGGGAGATGAGCAGGGCTGTGATGACTGTGGAGGCTTCCTCTATGTACTTAGCCCTGCCAAATTCAGCATGTATCTAGCAGCTAATTCAGTAATCAGGGGTTTCCAGGGAAGCAATAGGATACTTACATAGCCAGCTCTCCCTGTCTGTGGGTTCCACCTCCACATAGTCAGTTAACCACGGACCAAAGTGTAGTTGAATGGACAGTGGCTGCATCTGTACCACTTCATAACGAAACAGCATAACAACTGTTTACATACTATTTGCATCCTAGTAGGTATTGTAAGTAATCTAGGGGCAATTTAAAGTATATGGGAGGTTATGCATAGGTTGTATGTAAATATGGTACCAGTTTAGGGGATTTGAGCATCTATATCCACAAATTTTAGTATCAATAAAGATCCTGAAGCCAATCTTCCTTAGATACTGAGGCAGAAAGAAAAGAGAGAGAAAGAGAGAAGGAGGAGGAGGAGCAAAAGGGAAAAGAGGAGCAAGAAGAGAACAGAGGGAGAGAGATTTATTATAATAAACTGGTTCATGTAAATATGAGTTGGGAAAATCTCACATTCTTTGGGATAAATTAGCAAGTCAGAGACCCAGGAGAGCGAATGGTTTAGTTCAGATGCAGACCCAGAGCTCTGAGAACCTCAAGAATCGATGATGTAGGCTCTGTCTGATAGCCCTTCAGGCTTAAGACCCAGAAAAGCTCTTGTTTGAGATGGAACAGGGAGGCAGGGGAGACTGGTCCCAGTTTGCCTGTAGTCAGATAGGAATGACTGTCTCACACAGGCAGTCAATTCTCTTGCCTTCTCCAGGCTTCCAACTAATTGGATGAGCCCACCCACCTCAGTCAGGGCCAATCTGCTTGGCCTTCTGGGTTAAATGTTAATATCATTCAAACACACCTTTACAGACACACAGAATAATATTTGACTAAATATCTGGGTACCTCATGGCTCATTCAAGTTCCTAAATTTAACCATCACAGATACTCATACATGGTCTCATTTTGTCTTCATGGGACCTCCAAGGGAGGTGGCAAGGTCATGGTTCCAGAAGGATTGTTTTTAGGGGGTAGGGATAATGGGATCCGCAGTGAATGGACAGCTTTGAGTGGGGTTTAGAGCTACAGGGTGGTGCATTTTGTGAGTACCTTTGGGGACTGGCAGCTTCAACCCAGCAAAAGGAGTCTAGAGAAGAGGGAAGGTAAGGAGAAGGAGGAGGACAAGGGGAGCTACTTGTTCAGGGAGTGATGGTCTTGGAACACATATGCATTCCATATTCCATGTATGTTAGTCATGGGACAATGTTTGTGTGCATTTGTGTTGTTACCCAAAGAGATATTCCACTAGGGAGTACAACCTGAAGGGGTAAGCACTTTTAACATTTAACTTCTATAGATAATGAAATCAACACTCATAGAAGCTATATGGCCTTCCCAGGATCCCCTAGTTGGTAGGCGGGGACAGTGTTAGGCTGGGAGTCAGCAGCCTGTGATGCTGCTGACTTGCAGCATTGCATCTTCATGAGCAGGGATCCTGCTGCCCCCTTACACACTCGCTGGTGTGTTGGCTCAGTGGCCAGGGAAGAAGCACCAGAATTTTCCCAAGTCATGGACTGGTCAAGAAACACAGAGTAATAATAATAAGAATTTGTAGACCCTTCCTATGGGTCAGGCCCTGTTCTAAGCACCTATATAGATTTATTCCTCAAAACCATATTCATAGGAAGGCCCTATTAGAATCATGATCTTCCACTGGAGGAAACTGAGTCACACAAGGACAAAGTCATCTTTCCAAGGTCACCAGTTGATAACTGGCAGAGCCAGGAAAGGAATCTAGGTTAGGCAAGAGTGCTTCATAGTGTCAGCATTACTGCCAAGTTATGCTGTCCCTCACTGGGGTGCTGGGGCACATAGCATGTACATCTATTTGGTTCCCTCTGCTTCTCTGATGCAAGTAGTTAGCCACCATCTGCCTCCCCTGGAATTCACATTCTCTTTTTGAGGTTCTGGGTCACAGACCTCTTGCCTACCACCCCATGCCTGGCACAAGCAGAAATTATGGCAAATGTCCCTTGAACTGAACAGTCTATAGTGGTATTTTTGAGCTCTTGCTTGACTTTAGGGGCTTATCCTGGCGGTGTGGTTTGTGATATTACCCTTGGCTTAACTGCCTTCATAAACATTTGTGGGCTTTGAGGCTCTCTGCACCAGAGTCACCTACACCCCACTAACCACATTCTAATCCTTAGGCTGCTGGCCCCTGGGAGGGAGGTAGCTGGGCTCCTCTCTTTGGCTGATGTCACATGTGGCTCATCCCTACCCTCTTTGGTTCCTCATTACAGGGCACTTCAAGACCAACTCGGTCACTGAGCACGGCTCAGCTCGGGCAGCTCTCTGGGGGTCTGCAGGCTTCCGTCATCTCCAACATCGTGCTAATGAAAGGCCAGGCAAAGGTGAATGAAGATCATCACCAACAGGAAGTCCTGGAGCAATGTTTGTTTCTGAGGAGCTCTTGCTCCAAGGAAAAGTGGGAATGGGGCCAAGACACACCCAGTGCGGCAGAAGGGGGTGAACACAACATGTGTGTGTGGTCTTTCAAGCTCAGTGGTAGCTGCGGCGTTTCAAGCAGTACCAACTCTGATTTGACCAAGTGATTGTTTTCTCTCTGAGGACACCATCTCCTGCCAACTGACCGAGCATTCTCCAGGCTTGTTCCCTAGTCCTTCTTGGTGTGATATTCTCCATAGCTTAGTCTTGCCGAGATAACATAAATCCAAATTACTTTTGGATTACACAGATTTATAGGGCCAAGTTTCACCTTCACATTCAGATGCTGGTAGAAGAAAGTTGGTCTCAAAAACAAATTTGAAAACTATATGCTACCTGCCGCATAAGCGTCAATCAATGGTCATGGAAGTTTTGCCCTCAGTTGGAGTACTCTGACGAGTCAGAACTGATTCTGCTCTATCTAGATGCTGAGACATCATATTAATTTATACTCCATAATTGAGACAAAAACAAGAGAGGAAACATAAGTGTCAAGAGCGGGAGAGCACCCCAGTGTCTCTCTGCACTCAACTCAGAGCGTGCTGCCTTATGCATTGTATTTGTTACCTTTCTGGTCCCTGTGACCAAATACCTGCCAAGAAAGTGCTTAAGGGAGGAAGGGTTTGTTTTGGTTCAGGGTTTGAGTGCACAGTCCATCACGGTAGGGGAAACCTAGTGGCAGGAGCTGCTCTCACCTGTGGTGACAGAAACAGAGGCTCCTTACTCGTGGGGGAAGATCAGGAAGAAGAGACTGGACAGGAAATGGGGTTGGGCTTCCGTTGTCCTGTGACTACTTTCCTCCAGGTAGGACTCATTTCCTAATTAGGCCACAACCTCCCAAAACAGCACCACAGCTGAAAGCAGAGTATTCAGACATTTCATATCCAAATCATAACAGGCTTACATGTGACTAATAACTAGAGCAGATACAGGCAGTCGACACCACATTCTCAAACCAGTCCAAGCCACCCAGCTGCTGGAATCATGAACATCTGGTTCATTTAATCTACCTAATAGCATTTTCATGTGGCATGAAGTAAGGGTTTAATTGCTGTTTTGATCTTCCTACGGGAGTGATCCTTCCACGTACTTGAAGTTATCTTTCCCTCCGTTACATGTTCCCACTCACTCCTGGAAACTCATCAGGCAATACAGAGAAGTCAGGTGTGAACATGGCTGGGGCGAATGGCCCTCAAGTCACAAGGAAGAAGCATACCCAGTGTAGCTTTCTCTGGACGGTCCTCCTTTCTGACTAATAAATCAAGTACTTCTTCCATTTGAATGGGGGTAGAGGTCCCTTTAAAAATTGATCTTTTTGGAAGCACCCGAAAGAAGATAAAGTGGAAAAGGGCACCAACAGTCACGAGATGACGGGTTATCTTGGAGAATATACAATGTACACTGGATAAACAATCTTTATAGGGCCTGGGGATGGTGCAGGAAGCCTGGCATACAAGGCAGGAGAGGTAAGCTTAGACACAAGAGAGGCCTCCCACCATCCAGCAGGCCATCCTACACACTGTAGACTTCCTTACAGGGAATGACAGGGAGGACTGAAGCTGGGATCCAGAAGAGGAGGGGTCAGCAGCTGCAGGGGGAGAGTCAAGATTAGGTTAGCCAAACTGGCTCCAAACCTAGGCTTTGTGAAGGACTTTGCAGGGACAGCCCTTTTAGTCCTTAAAATAACCCTATAATCATCTCCCTTTCATAGATGTGGAGACCAAGGCCCTAGGAGGTAACAGGACCCTCCAATTCCTGGTGAATTTGAGCATCTGACCCAAGATGATGACCCCAGACTACCTAAGCCTTATACCTTGTTCTCAACCAAGATGCCCCAAAACCACAGCTACCTCACATTTTTGCTAAGCTAGACTCAAACTCATATGCAACTGTATAAGTCATTTAAGTGTATATGACTACTGTGTATGGATGATTCTCCTCCTGGAGTTCTTAGTTTCCCTCATCCTAGAACACAGGCTCCCTTCATTCAGTTTACAGCAGCACATTGTTCCTGTGGCCTTCCTCCTGGCACATGCTCCCTTCACTCCATAGGGCATCTTGAAGATGACTGAGAGCCAGCCATCTCTCTGGTCCAGGGGTGATGCTTCTCATGAGCTCTGAGAGCTGTGGTCTGAGATCAGTCATTTATAGGTCGTGGTATCATTACCAGTAGCAGCAATCACTTTAAGGATTTGTCTAGGACCAAACCCAGAGCTTGGTTCCAGAGATGCTTCTGCATTGAATCAAAAGACTTGGATTTGTCTCACAACATGTGTGTCATGAGCACCTGTCCAAAGCTAAGCACTGCAAAATGAGATGTGTATGCTGACTTCTGGTAGCTCACAGTCTGATGTTTTCGTTGTTGTTTCCTGGTAGTGTACTTTACTTTCAAGCAACCCATGAAATAGGCAACATCATTTTGTAAGGGGGATACTGTGGCTCAGAGGGAGAAAATAATTGGACCGTTTCAAAATGGCTACCTGGAGAGAGCAAGGGCACTAATCTCTACCCAGCATCCATTTTTGTGGGGAATATCATATTCATGGGAAAATCTCTGACCCATAGCCCAGGCTGGATGTGTACTACTTTTCTGCCTTCCTTGATTAAGCTCTGAGACCCCTGGGACTAAACGATCCTTGGGAAACAGCCTAAGAAACAGCCAGAATGTTCCTAGACCACCCCTCTCTTCTTTCCCCAGGGCCTGGGCTTTAGCATCGTTGGGGGCAAGGACAGCATTTATGGCCCCATTGGGATTTATGTCAAAACCATCTTTGCAGGAGGAGCTGCGGCCGCTGATGGAAGGCTACGGGAAGGTAGGTTCCCATCCCTGAGAGTGCTTGAGAAATCAAAAGCATAATCCAGAGCCTGCAGGCCAGGGCAGATACTAGGAGTGAATGATGTGTCTTGAGCTTTCAGGGTACGCTTCTGTGGACCCTGGGCTCTATAGCCAGTGGGAGACTTCTCCCCATAGGGGTTCTATCACAGTGATGACTGGTCCATCAGTCCCTGACACCATGACCTCCCACTGGTCTTGTCAGCCTGGGACCGAAGACTGGTCTGCCTTGCTCCCTCGCTCCTCTCTCATTCTGTTCCTTCCTTTCCAGTATCTCTGCTTAGTTGCTAGGACTGACACCATCTTTTCTTTATCTCCCATAGGACACCAGGTGCTTCCAACAGATGAGTGGGTACAAGTCTCTGAGTGTCCACCACATTCTAGGCTCTAGGGATATAGAGAATTTTGATGCAAACCACAGCTGTCATTCCAATCGGGGCTGGGGGGTGGGTAAGGGAAAGTTTATTCTGAGCCAAATACTAGTGACCACGGCCCAGGAGCACCAATGTTCCATGGATGACATGTTCCATGGTGAGAGTGGTTCCAGGAACTGGTAGAGTCACAGAACCAAAGAGAGTCAGAGTCCAGGCATTGTTTCCATACACCACTGGGAGCATCAGGAAGATGGGCTGACAAAATGGGTGAATTTCTGCCCTGGGTTTTAGATGCTATATGATAACATTCTTAGCTTTGGGGTTGGTGGAAGGTAATGATCTGCCAACTTAAGACAGTCAAAAAGCTTTTACCTGGTAGTCTGAAAGATTTAGGTCAGATACAAACGTGAGTGATAAGTAAGGTAACTAAAGATAGCCTAAGATAATTGTGGCTCTTGATCTGCAACATCCCTACTCTCCACACTCCGGACGTTCTCATCAGTCATTTCTTTTGCAGAATGTCAACACAGGTGTGGCTTTTTGGGGGGAACTTTAGTTCACAAGAGCCAGATAGGACTTCTATTTTGAAGTGCTAATGGCCTGCCCACTGGCAGCCCTTACCCCCCCTACTTTCCTTTTCCCTCCAATTACTTCCTCAGCTCAGGTTTTTTATATCTCCAGAAGACAGAGGTCCCCTGTCATCCTAGGAATGAGGGGGCTGGGGAACACAGCTGCCTGTCTTCCTGTTCTGGGGGCACAGACACCTCAGCTACCTCTACCCTAAGTCCATGTTTGGATTATTGGGCAACAAGGTTGGTTCAAAGAGATCTCTGGGTTTCAGCCAAGGGGTAAAGTTTAAGGATGGGTAGTCAGTCAAGAGCAGAGGGTAGGCCCTGCAGGTCAAGAGCTGGTATATCCAGCACTGACGAGGAGAAGGGAGTTCATAGTATTCCTGCTCTTCCTCATCAGAACAGCGTCTTTTTATAAGCCAGGCTGTCATTCCAATCATCATTAACATCCTGACCTGTCTATGGGAGGGTGGCCACACTACAGCCTACGGTCCTGGTATTATATCACTCATGAAGAAAAGAGGGTTTCTGTATTTCTAAATGGTTGAAGAATTCTATCTTTGATTTTTTTGGGGGGGGTGGCTTGTGAAAATTAGGATGAGGTTCACATTTCACAGACCTGTGCCTACCTTGGTGCCCAGCCCTATGTTGAGTCATTGTTACAGAGATAATGTGGCTCACAAAGATGAAAACATTTACTATCTGACTCTGCAGAAAGCATTACCAATCCCAGAAACAGGCAGGACTGGGCATAAGAGTTGTATACTGTGGGCAGTGGGAGCCTTGTTTTTATCATAGGAGAGGGACTAACTATAGAGGCTCTGGATGATTCAGGAAGCAGAGTAGCAGAATGTAGGCTGCAGTGGGCAGGCAAGAGACCAGAAGCGACGTGGAGGCAGGCTCCAACTGTTTGTTTTGTTTTCCTAATTTTAAAAAAGATTTTAAAAATTTAAAAATTATTTGTATGTGTCTGTGTCTCCTCCATCTCTCCCTTTCCCTCTCTCTCTCTCTCTCTTCTCTCTCTCTCTCTCTCTCTCTCTCTCTCTCTCTCTCTCATGCACACATGAGTGCAGGTGCCTTCAGAGACCAAAAGAGAGGGTCAGATGCCCGGGAGCTGAAATTACACACAGTTGTGCGCCACTCAGTATGGGTGCTGAGAACTGAACTCCGATCTCTTCACTGCTGAGCCATTTCTCCAATTCCAGGCTTCAGCTCTTAGGACTGTCTACAGACTGTAACCTTTCCAGGAGTCTGGAGACAATGAGTGACAGAGCCTGGGAAGACTGTTAAATGAATGGTGGGTCAGGGAAAAGGTGGAGGTTTGTGGCCTCAGTCAACTGAAGAAAGACGATGTGTTCCTAGAGGAAGAGGCAGAGGACAGGGAGGAGAGTGAAGACAAATTAGTACTTTAGGTGGGACCTGCAGAAGAGAGGGTGATGTGCTTCAATGAGCACTAGGTGGCGCTATCCAGGCGGCCCAGGAAAACTTGGTTGACCTTTGAGGCTCGTCCATTGGGAAATAACTGAATCGAGTGAATTAAGGAAGGAAGAAAGGAGGGGTGGGGAGAGAGAGGACAAAGTGCAGTTCTAGAGGAACTACTAAACTGAGAAGGAGGAAAAGGTTAGGAGCCAGAGAGAAAGGACAGAATCCAGGGTGTGCTATTGTTTGGTTATCTCTCAAACTTTTCTGGCAGCCTTGTTTATTTATTTTTTTCTGATGTGTCTCTCTTCGTTAATAGTGATCATAAAAACAGAGACTTTCAACCAGTCAATTCTTTGCTCTAGCCTCAAATAATTGACCAAACTGTCTTCAAAAGTGAAGTTCTCAAATCCACTCGAGCTCACGAAGGATTATATTGGTTATGATAAGTTTGTTTGTTGTACAGATTGCTGATGATTTATTTTTGTTCTTCTTCCCCCAAATGATTGTGCAATATGTGTTTGGCAAAACCTAGGCCAATCAGTGTTCACCAGATATGGGCAAATGAGGATGCCACACAAGAGCCCAGAATTGGGTTACACTGTCCCTTAGGATAGATGCTTTAATTATTTGAAGTTCAGCCCCTGTGGAAGTAATAATGGATAGTCTGAAGTTTTTACTTTGTCTGTCTTTTTCTTAGCACACATTTAATTATATTTTGTTTTGCTTTGTTTTGCTTTGTAACCCTGGCTGGCCTGGCACTTGCTATATCTCCCAGGCTGGACTCTGACTTACGGTGATCCTCTTGCCTGTGCTTCCCAAGTACTGCAATTATAGCCATGCTCCATCATACCTGGCATATTTTGAATATTTTTACCAAGTGTGTTCTCATTCCTCGGTGGAGTCTTATCATGACAAGAGTAGAGTTCTTTCAGTGTTCCCTTTGATTCTGGCCCACTGTACTGAGCTATTCTGAAATCTTTTGTTTCCAACACACAGACATATTAGATAAAACAGTACATCGTAACTCAAAAGTAAGCAACAGAGATACCCAGTTGCTAAGAAGCAAAGAAAGGATTTTAAATCTAAGTGAGACAAAGTCAGAAGTTGATGATGTACTGACCTAGGGGCTGCTGGGGTGTGGTGGACCCTAAGGACCAAGGGCAAGTTGAAGGCACATGTGGGAACAGGGCACAGAGCTCTAGGTCACATGACATTCTGAGAGTCTGAATAAAGCTTGATATTAAAAGACCTGCTCTCCATGAAAGGCCAAGAGGCCCCAGGGAAGCAACAGGAAAACTTGACTAACTGTGACTTAGCCTATGTCATATATGGGCATGTCAGCCATGTGGCATGGCCTCTGTAGAGTATAGAAGTCCTCAGTCTGGGAAACTGAACCAGTCCAGTGTAACCCTTGGGGATGTCTGGTAGAAATAAAGGGAAACCTGATAGTGACCTGGGACTATCAGAATCCCACAGGGAAACAGAAATATCATGAAAAGTGAGTTCACAATAAACACTGCAAACTACATCAGGAAATGTACAGTATAAGGCAGAGGTAATGGGAAACAGGCCCGCACAAGCTTAAGGAAGTGCAACAATATAAAAGACATTAATAAATTGCTATGTTTAAAAATTTAAATGGTAAGAAGAATATGAAGTATAAGGAAGTAATGAATGCAAAAAGTAATACTTGGAGTTCTTTTTATATCATAGTCATTAAAGTAAAAAAAAGAAGAAACCTCAATGAACAGACTAGACAGCAGATTGGATGCAGCTGTAAGAAGAATTTCTCTTAGTGACCTGGAAGTTTCCCGCTAGACTACCTAGGGCCACAGTAAAGAATGAGCATTTAGAAGTATAGTAAGCATGTGAGAACAGTCTGATACATCTAGTAGGAATTTTATGAAAAGCACATAGGACAAAAAAGCAGGATCAATATGTCAAGAGACAGTGACTCAGGATTTTCAGAGTTCCTTTAGGACATGAAATGTAGTTTGAGGAAGCAGCATTTCCTCCTACCCTAGCACATTTCAGCTGCAGAATCTCAGAAAGAAAAAAGGAGAAAAAAAATCTTAAAGCAACTGGAGAAGAAGCCAAAGAATGAATTCTACTGGAATGGGGTTAGATGTCAGCAGACTCATCAGTAACCATCAGGGCCAGGAGTCAGTGTAAAAATGCCTACATTTGGGTTGCTCAGTACAGTAGGGGCAAAGAGAAGGCAGAGTTCAGTGGTTGTGTGTGGAATAAGCTGAATGAACAGGAGAAAGCAGCTTTCCATTCACATAAAATGGAAAGAGTGATTCTCTGTGGAATATACTGTTGTGAAGAAAGGATTTGCTGCTAAAAAATAAAGTCCAAATCCTGGTTCTTCTCACTATGTGCTTTCTTTCTAAGATGGAAATCCAGTTTCCAGCCCATATCATAGAGCAGAATTGGCCTAGTGCCAGTGAGGGACTTTTGGGGGTCACCGATTGCCATGCAGAATAATGAGTGCTGTGACGTGGATGGAAGGTGCAGGGTGTGTGAGAACAGGACAAGACAAAGGTGGTGAGAAAGGGCTGGGGACAGATGCAGAAGTACATTCTAGCTGAGAAAATGACACAGACAGGCTCTTCACTGCACAGAGCTGTAACAGGAAAAAGGTCCTGTTACATCAGAAAATACCTCACAGGAGAAAAATCAAGAGGGCCAGGAAGGTGGAAAGGGGGTGGAGTGAAATAGAGAGGCAAACAGGCCAGCAGGTCAGACCTTGACCTTAGCCTGGAAGGTAAGAGGCACCAGGGAAGGCCTCCCCTGGAGGACTATGGAAGGGAGAGGGTGTTTTCCCCAGTGCTTTTGCCACTGGGTGAGTGGGAAGACCCTGGTGGGTCAGCAGTGTTCTTAGTTACTGTCTCTGTCTTTTGACAGGTGATGAAATTTTAGAACTCAATGGTGAATCGATGGCTGGCCTAACACATCAGGATGCTTTGCAGAAATTCAAGGTGATTTATCAGCATATGGCCATACTCTGGGGTCTTCAGGCAATGGAAACAAACTCAGCCTCATCTCTTTCATTCAAGTCCACAAAATTAAAAATATGTCCTGTGCAGGGCACCTCACTGATATCACCCTTGGGCACAGTGTTGAAGAAATTCCTCAGGAAATGATAGTATAGTCAGGGGACATTTAAACTACTTAGTATTCATAAAGTTGTCTTGAAACACTCCATGTATTTATACTAGTTGATTTATCAATGCTTTGAGTTTTTTATATGGTTTAAAAAAATTTTTTTATTTGTTACCTTTATGTGTATGAGTGTATTGCCTGCATGTGTATAAGTGCACCTGTATCGTGCAGTGCCTGCAGAGGTCAGAAGGAGGCATTGAATTCCCCTGGAACTGGAGTTATGGATAGTTATTAGCCACCATGTGGGTGCTGAAAATCAAACCCAGGCTCTGCAAGAACAGCCAGTGCTCTTAAACTCTGAGTCATTTCTCTAGCCCCTGCTTTGAGTTTTTAAGATATCACTAAAAGCTATTTTTGAGTCTCCGACAAGTTAGTTTTAGAGTCCATCCAGACTATACATACATATCTCATATTATATAGTACATGCAGGATGTATGTACATGTATGAATCATATGTAATGTGTCATGATGCAAGCACGTGCATTTCCTTGGAATTTAAAAAAATTTTATTTTTTTTAAATTTTATGTGTATGGATGTATGGCCTACATGTGTGTAAGTGCACCCGTGTTGTGAAATGCTTGCGGAGGTCAGAAGATGGCATCAGAGCCCCTGGAACTGGAGTTACGAACGATTGTTGGCCAACATGTGGGTGCTGGGACTCAAACCCTGGCCCTCTGCAAGAGCAGTCAGTGCCCTTCACCACTGAGCCATCTCTCCAGCCCTGGAAGTTTTTTTCTTTTTAATTACTGTTACAGCCACCCGTTTCCTTCGATTGTCCTGGATGTTGCCACTCTCTTTTCAGCAAGCTAAGAAGGGGCTGCTGACCCTGACGGTGAGGACCCGCCTGACAGCGCCTCCCTCGCTGTGCAGCCACCTGTCACCGCCACTCTGCCGCTCCCTGAGCTCCAGCACCTGTGGTGCCCAGGACAGCAGCCCCTTCTCCTTGGAAAGCCCAGCGTCCCTTGTCAGTACTGCCAAGCCCAACTACAGAATCATGGTGGAGGTTTCTCTGAAGAAAGGTAGGAATGAATCACCAGCCTTTGCTCACCACTGGCAGAGTTGCCCAGGCCTCCCTCATTTGGAAAGAGCACAGGGCAGGACAGGGTGTTTGCTTTCGCTAGCAGATGCTATGTGTGTTATTTGGCAGGGCCTGGCAACCAGGTCTTGTCTGTTTCCTCCCTCCCTCCCCCCCTCCCTCCCTCCTTCCCTCCCTCTCTCCCTCCTTTCTTTCTCCCTCCCTTCCTTCCTTCTATACTCATGTATAGATCAGAGAACTATTTGTGGGAGTCACTTTTCTTCTCCTACCATGTGCGTCCCAGGGATTGAACTCAGGTCATCAGGTTGGTAGCAGGTGTCTTTACCTTTTGAGCTGTATCTTATTGACTCTCATCCTGTTCCTGTTTCTAGAAGCTTATTTATACCATCCAAACCCAGAAAATGATTTTTAATGAGGTGGTTAATGTAAAACAAAGTAAGCACAGAGAACTATATATGTATACACACACACACACACACACACACACACACACACACACACACACACACACACACACACACATGGCCAGGAGCTAGGCTGCACAGCTAATATCCTAAGAACCCGGGCAGTCCATTGACCCTCTCTGGATCCCATTTTCTTGCCTCTTCAAGAGAAGCAAGGCTCGTTCTAGCTCTGACATTTGAGGATCCACAGCCTTTCACTCCATGCCCCCAGGTGATGGGATGGTTAATTCTAGAGGGCCCAGGAGGTCCTCTCTGCTGAAGTGCAGCTGAACTGAGACTGGAAGGACCCCGTTAGGCACAGAGCCCAGTGCAGGGACCAGCAAGTATTCTAGGAACTGGGGGAAGGCCAGCACTGGGCACGACAAGGTGGGTACAGGGAGTGGTGTTAACATGGGGGATGAGAGAGGGAGAGAGAAAGGAAGATGGAGAAAGAGAAGGAGATGGAGAGGGAAATACGGGGAGGGGGAGAAGAAGAGAGGAAGAAGGAGGGTGGGGAGAAAAGGAGAAAGAGAGGAGAGGACTGCACGGCTTTGTAGCTCAATTGTCTCCTAACTGTAGCTAGAGGCTGATTTAAGGATTTCTGGCAGGGGTGATGCAACTCCTCCTGCTTTGAACTATCTCCTGAATTTCAAAGCAAAGACTGGGAAACACTTGGAGCTGCACAGGTCAGAGGAAGGAGTGGTGAGTGTGGAGAGACACACTGTGGAAGTGGAGGGCAGGGGGATGCAACAGATCCCTAGCCTGATGCGGGTCTTAGCTTCTCTGCCAAACCACGAGCTCTCTGAGCCCTCAGACATCTATGGCACAAACACTAGGTGAGCACAGGTCTGTACTTGGCACATGGCCAGCAGGGCTCCTGTGTTGAGTTCAGGGAGTAGGCATGATATGGCATATGGGTGAGGCATGAAGCCACTCCAGGAAGCGTTGCAGGCTTGCTTTAAATAGCAGCTTCTTAGCTTCTGCCTCCATGGACTGTGCTTGAGGTGAGCCTCGGGGACCCACAGATAACAGATGCCCATTCTGCCAAAGAGCTCTTGCTTTGGTTAGGAGGCCTAGATGCCAGGATGGCTCTGACCTCTGTTCATGGTACAAATCACAGCCCAAATTCTTCACCTGTAGAATAGCATCACTAACCATGGCCCACAGCATCCATCTCTCATGGGGCTGTTTGGAGAACCAGCATCAAAAGGTGAAAATATTCACAAAAGTGCTTTGTAAACCATATTGGCCTAAAGAAAACTCTAAGGAAGGTCTTTCTCCTTCCCACGCCCCTGCCTCTCCATAAAGTCTTCTCAGCTACCCTGTTTCTCACATCTTTCTAAGCTGGTGAATTCATTTCTCCTCCCATACTGGAGGTCCCCAGAGCCTTAAAGCCATCTATATTCTAATACTAATCTGTAACGTCTATCCCACAGTCTGCCTATGGTCCAGGCTGCCTGTGCAACTATCTGTTGCCCATGTCCACCCAAACACCCTCATGGGCATCATGGGTACAAATGTCAGGCAGAACTAAATGCCTGATCTTCATCCTCATCCTCAGCCTGTTCCAGTCTCCCCCATATAATAACAGTATTGTCACCCACTAGTTATTCACAATAAAACTACCTCTGAGATACATTATTGATCCAATCCTTGTACTTCATTTCCTCAGAATATATTCCACACACCTTTTTCTTTTGCTGCCCTACAGTGAATCCAGGATGCCACTGTTTCCACTCACAGGGCCTCTCTGCTGGTTTCTGGGTTTCTGCTCTTGACTGCTCATAACTGCCCATAGTTCTCTCTCCTCACAGAGTCAGGCAGTCTTCACTAGAAGACTAGGTCATACCACTTCCTCATTTGTGATCTCCGGTGATGCCCTTTCTCAGTTAAATGTCTTCTTTCATTGGTGTACCCATGCTTACAAGGCCTGATTAAGCCTGGCCCTCGTTCCCTCCCCTTCGTCAGCTCATCCCACTTTCCACATGTCTGCCCATGTTCTGAGTACACCAGCCTCTCTGGACCTGCAGCATTGTGGGCTCCTGTTAGCCTCCAGCCTCCTCATGAGTTGCTTCTGCTGCTGATGCAGTGCGCCATCTCCTCATCATGGCTCTTTCTTGTTATCCCTGTCTAAGACTAAAAGTAGTCTACTTTGAGGCCTGCCATGGCATCCTGCCACTTTCTAGGTCATTCCCCATTGGTTCTCTTCATAATACTTAGCTCCCTCCTTCCCTCTTCCTCTTCCTCCTCCTCCCCTCCCCTCCCCTCTCTCTGCCATCCTCTCCTCTCTCATTTCCTAGACTTTCAACTTGATCTTACTACCTGCCCTCTGCTTTGGCTATCACCTGTGCAGAACATATACTCCACACACAGGGTTTTATCAAGCACTTAATACACTAGTACCCTTCTGTCCCTGGGAAAGCTCATCTCCCATTCCTTACCCCCACTGTCTTCCAGAGGCTGGTGTCGGCCTGGGAATCGGCCTGTGCAGTGTCCCGTATTTCCAGTGCATCTCGGGCATCTTTGTTCACACTCTCTCACCAGGATCTGTGGCTCATCTCGATGGACGACTGCGGTGGGTACTCATTTCTCTTTCTGAACAGATCCCTGACTTATGACAGAGAGGAAATCCCTTCAAGTGTCCGAGATTGGCCTGAACTTGAGAAATTTCAAATGATTCAGGCATGGCTCACTTGCTCCCCATAGTGTGTGCCTCAGCCAGCCACGCTGATCACCTGAGCCCAGGGAGAGAGAATGGGCTACAGAATCTCAGTGGTTTCCCCCAGAGCTGCTGACTCGGAATCCACATGTTAACACACCTCCAGAAATTTATGCACATGTAACAGTTTAAGAAGCATAGCCTCAGAGAATTCCAGACTGCAACAGAAAATGTGAAGGAAATGTATTTTGACTCATTCAACAGACACAGAACTCACAGTGTCACAAATAGGAATTTCCATAAGGTTTACCTATGCAAACCAGCTGTGTGCATACACTTCCTTGCTGGAATGAGGAAAATATTTTCAGATGTCCCAGTTATGTCTCTCTACAAAGAAGTTCTAGGTTCAGTAAGTGATCTGGTCTGGATAGAAAGAGTTTGTCTCAATTTAAGCTATGATGACACTTTACAGTCATTCAAACATTTGCCAGTGGTACAAACACATCTTTCGCTGGGACTGGGTTTTACTAAAAGGTTTCGCCTTACTTTTCAAAAGTTTCCTGTAATTACAGTGCAAGGAGGACCAACCTGCTTTGGATGGTGTCTTGATGGAGGTTCTGAGTTAGAAATAGCTGTACCATCTGTCATCTGTAAGAGAATGCCTACTGCTGTGCTGAGCTTGCTGCTTGGTCCTTGGGACCCAGCTGCATAATGGGATGACCCAGCTGCAGGAATGGGGGCCTAGCTACAAGGCTGAGTGACCTAACTGCAGAGTCTGGGTGACCTAGCTGCAGGGTCAGGAAACCCAGCTCAAGGGGCAGGGAACCCAACTGTGGGCTGGGATGATTGCTTAATCTCTGCTGCCTCTAACAGAGGCCTTCAGTGGGATAGGAACGGTTCCAGAAGCTTCTGCTTTCCTTGACATGTGGAGCTGTGTGACAATGCTCTTCAGTTCCAGCCACAGAATGTAAATAATCTCAATAGAGGTGGGGCCAGCTCAGTAGAAACACAGAGGGAAACAGTGGACCACAGCAAGGGAAGCAGAATCAGGAAACTTGAGTCCCTGCCCTGGTCCTGCTGATAACCTATAAGTCATGACCTTCCACCAGCTGTTTCCAATAAAGTTTTATTGGCCCAAAGCTGTGCACTTGCTCTTGGTGCCTTCCATGGTTGAAGCTGTCACCCTTAATGGAAGAGTTTGTGACAGAGATGGCATGGCCTGAAAATCCTTACTGTTGGCCTTTTATGTAAAGGTATCTACCTCTGAGCTAGATTGCAGCAGGAAATCATTTAATTTTTTTATGCCTCAGTTTCACCACCTGTGAGGGGGAAAGGAGTTGATGTGTACAAATCCTCCATCGTGTCAGTACAACTCTATCTTTTCGGCCTCACTTCTTTTTCTGTTTAGGTTGTTCTGTTAGTCAAGCTTCTGTTACTGAAGCAAACATCTGAGATAATCAACTTTCTTTTTTTTTTTGGTCTTTTTGAGACAGGGTCTCCCTGTAGCCCCAGCTGTCCTGAAACTCACTATGTAGACCAGGCTGGCCTGGAACTCACAGAGATCTACCTGACTCAGCCTCCCAAGTGCTGGGATTAAAGGCGTGCGCCACCATACCCCACTGAGAGATAATCAACTTTTAAGAAGAATGGCTCATAGTTCTGGAGGCTCTCCTCATGTCTGCCTGGCCTCACCACATGTCACCACATGTGGGTCCGGCTGAGGAGAGCATGGTAAAGTGCTCACCTCCTGTCTGAGATCTAAAAAGAGAGTAAGGCACAGAGCCTCACTGTTTCTTACAAAGGCACATCCCTAGTAACTAGAAGAGGTCCCTCTGGGCCCCAGATCCTAAAGTTTTCACCACCTTCTCCCAATAAGCCTTCAGTACAAGGGCTTTGGGGGGATGCTTATCTACAGCACAGTAGTTACCAGTAACTGGTGTCCCACCTAAAAGCCAAGTTCCATCACTTGCTGCCCTTGTTTCTCCTTGTGAGGATCTCACGTCACTCCTTCCTGGCTATTTCTTCTTTACCTTCAGCACATCTAATCCTTCCTCCCAATCATTTTACTTATGGGACACTGAGGCCCAGAAGATGTGATGGGTTACAACATGGCTAACTGGTTGATCAGTTAGATGGGTTGGACCATACTGGCAATCTTGACCAGGTATAGGGTGATGGGAAAAGGAGAAGGAAAATGACTGGTGACCAGTTTTTCACGTTGTATCACTCTGTGTTTGAAACACTGGCCATTCTGTGGTCCAGCCATGAGAGGGGGAGGTGCTGCCTTGATTTTCCCTGTTCTGAGTTTTGGTCAGGCAGAGAGGAAGTCTACTTATTCAATCTCATGAACTGCCTGGCCTCGTGGAGTCCTAGGGAGGTGACTCCTGCTGTTTCAGTCATTCACTTTCTGAGTCTTCTGTGGGTGCTACTGCAGGTGTGGTGATGAGATTGTGGAAATCAACGATTCTCCAGTGCACTACATGACCCTCAATGAAGTCTATGCAATCTTGAGTCACTGTGAGCCTGGCCCAGTCCCCATCATCGTCAGCCGACATCCAGACCCACAGGTAATACCCAGCTGGGCTATCTTCTGCCCAGGATCACTCTTTCAGCACCAAAGTCGGAACAAGAAACAGATGGAAATAGATGTTGCTGGCTAGGACTTGAATCTGACTTCTCTAAGCCTGACCCAACTTTCTTCAGAAACAAAGCTCTGCAACAGAGGTCCACTGACAAACTCTTATTCACTAGTGGCAATTCACTTAGTATTCACTTAGGAAAACTCTTGCTGCTGAGTTACTAGTTCTGGATCAGGTAGTTCCGGGGCAGATAGAGCCCAAGGGTCTAAGCTAGCAGATGCAAGAGATCTATTCATGATTGTGTTGGTGGGCACTCATGATGGGCATATCTGGAGCTCAGCGCTGAGGATGCAGAGACAAGCAGACTTGCAGTGCAGAGTCCTGAGGAAGCTCAGTCTCAATCAATAGACTGACATAAAGAAGAAGGGGTCAGTAAAGCAAGGGACACTGGGGGTTAAGCATTCTCTGGACAGTTTACAGAAGATCATTCCAGGAAGTGGGATCATTGAACACAAAGTTCAAAGTTCAGAGTGCTGATGGGACACTCATGGCAGGAGAGTCGATAGCAGGTTTTGTGGGCCAGGAGAGTGTGAAAACTGAGGATGACTGGGAAGGCACAAGGTTACACTGCAAAGGGATTTAAATGCACTACTGATGGAGTTGTGCTCTTTTCTGGGTGTAATGAGAAGCTCCAGAAGGTCAATAGCTATAGATGTAACATGTTCAGATTTTATTGGTTCAGCCATTGAGCAGAAGAGAGTGGATGGAGCGTAGAGTTTTTTGGAGGAAGGAAACACGTGGTGAGGACCTGGACTAAGCAGAAGGCATGGAGAGAGACTAGAAAAGAAGAAAGAACAAGAAGCCAAACTTGGGAAGAATCAGCAGTATCTGCTGGCTGGTTGTTAGGTCTGGACTCAAGATGTCTTGCGTGTTCCTAGATGGGCTGATTAAGCAATGGTGATACTACCACAGGAATGGCGGTTAGAAGGAGGGCATGGACTGGGACGGAAGAGAATGACCTGGGAGTGGGGGAACATGATGGGGCTGAGGTGACTGTGGGATGTATAGGCAGAGATACCCCATAGGCAGTTACACTGAGTGCTGACACTGCTGTGAGTTCCAACATGGAGCTAGGCTTGGGATTTGTCACCATGGCATAGGTGTGACCACTTTGGGAATTTGGTGATATTCTTTCCCACTATTTATTTAGTCTTTCCTCACTGTGTTCCAGCCATGTTTGCTGGGTATGTGACTTATGCAAACGCATTGAATGGTTCCATAAAGCTCTGAAGTCGGTGTGCTGTTCCTCTCCAATTCACAAATGGGGAAACTGGGACTTGGAAAGGAAAAGGAACCTGCCCAATAGTGGAGTGAATTAAATGCACAAAATCCTGTGTTTTAAACTAAACCGGTTTCAGAACTCTGTGAAAATAGGACAGATAACAGAACAGGGGAATAATCAATATATAATGAATAGTGACATTCAAAGGCAGCCCTATTCCATTGTTAGACACTGAGGCCAAACACACAAAAGAAAACATACTTCTTCAGATAAGCAGATGATTCAATAAGATCTAGGAGAAATGGGAGGAAAAAGTAACCATTGATTTGTGGCTTACTCTTGCTGTATGAAGGCTATGCTGCCAGCTGTGGAGGAGGGTCAGACATGGGCAGGGTGGGATTTGGTGCTGTAAAAAGGCCAAGGGTCTCTAGGTAAGGTACATATGGGCACAGGCAGCAGGCAGAGGGAAGACAGCCTTGGCTCAGCACCAGAATGCCTGGTGCATGGCTAATCTGCTCTTTACATATGGTGATCTTAGGCAAATCACCTGTTCTGTCAAAGCCCCTGGTTCCTAGTCTGATGTAAGGGTGTGTTCTTGACCTAGCAGGACTGATGTTGATGACATCTGTCATCTTTGAGTTTACCATTTGCCAAGAATTGCACTCAGGACTTTAAATGATTGTGTGTGTGTGTGTGTGTGTGTGTGTGTGTGTATGTGTGTGTGTTTGTGTATTGAAATACACATAAAAGTTAATTCTCTCTCTTTTTTTCTTTGAGGGAAGATCTCACTAGGTAACCCAGGCTGACATGGAACTCACAATCCACCTGTCTTAGCCTCCCCAGTGCTGGAACTGCAAGTGTGCCCCACCACACCAGCTACTTACATCTCTCCATGTACAGTTCAGTGACATGAAGGACATTCACATTGTTTTACAACTGTGATACCCAGGCAAGACAATTACAGATCGCCACCACACTTAAAGTCAATTAAAAGGGAAAGAAGTCCTTTATTGATTAGCAAGCAACTAAGAGTGGCTAGTGCCTCAGAAAAAAATCACTCTTAGTGCTGAAACTAAGGGGTACAGAGTTTATAAATGCAAAACTCAGAAAAACAGCTGGGCCAGGTGTAGGTCAAAGAGACCTAGCAATTATTTTGGTTATACGTTGTTTTGATTAGACATCCTGGAGTTGTTTTGGTTATACTTCTAGGCCGTAGTCAGGGTCTTGGGAAGTCTTAAATGTGTTGCCGGGGGAGGCTGGTGGCTGGGAAGAATGCCAAAGAAGGCACAAACTGGAGTCAGGACCAGCCCAGGACAAAATAGGAGTGCCTTCAGCTATTTCACAACCACCACTACCGAATTTTGTCATGTAAAACTAAAACTCTACCCATTAACTCCCTATTTCCTCCTCAAGGCCCTTTGAAACCACCCTTCTGTTTCTGTTTTATGGTGTTGACCCCACACCTCATATAAGCGAAACCATGACATACTTGTTCTTTTGTTACAGCCTTATGTCATTTAGAATAACACCCTCAAAGTTTATCCATGTCATAGCTGGTGCCAGAATTTCCTTCCTTTGTAACGCTGACTACTATTCCCTTGTATGCATATAGAACATTTTGTTTATGCATGAACAGTCAACAGTCAGGAGTTTCTACCTTTGACTATTGTAATGATGCAAAAAGAACATGGGGTGCAGACATTGCTCTGAGGTATACTTTTTTCCTTTAATTCTTGTTTATTTGTTTGAGACAAGTTCTCACATTGGGGTTCGGGTTAACCCAGAACTTAATATGTAGCTCAGTCTTTCTATTGAAGCCTTCTGAGTGCTGGGAGTACAGGTGTGAGCCACTATACCTGGCTCTTTTTTGCTAATCTTTTGGGTATATGTCCAGTGTGGGTCATCTGCTAATTCTATATGTAATTATTTGAGGCATCTCTGAACCACTTTTCATTCCTATCAGTAGTGCACAAGGATTCTAGTTTCTCCACATCTTTTATTACTTTGTTTTAAAAGATTTATTTTACTTTTATTCACCTGTGTGTATGTATGTGGGTATCTGCTGAGGCCAGAAGAGGGAGTTACAGGCTGCTGTGAGCCACTGGATGTGGGTGCTGGGAACTGAACTCAGGTCCTTTGTAAGAGCAGTAAGTGCTCTTAACCACAGAGCCATCTCTTCAGCCCCCAATTATTGTTATTTGCCGGTGCCAGCCGGCCAAGACGGACAGTACCTGAAAGGGGGAGTGAGGGTTGAAAGAAAAAACAAGGGACAGAAAAGATACTTGGGAGGACTGTCAGTAGAGACTGCAGCCCCGGTTTATTTCAGCTCAGTCTTTTTATACAGAAGAACTCAATTAGTTTCAACAGCTGTTTTTCCCACCTGTATCTGAGGGTCAAGGAGCAGTCAAATACTTGTTTTGTGAGCTCCACCATATAAACACATTCCTCCTGATTTGGCAGATTAGGTACTGGTATGCAAAACACAAACTCAGTAAACAAGCCTGCCACAGCTTATGCACATAATGGATTAATAGCTCCCAACAGTTATTATTAGAATATTTTATATACTTTGGTTTCCAATGATCTATTTAGTAAAATATCATCTTTCTGTATTCTCAAGTAGATCTTATTGTTATTATTCTATAGAACAAGAAATTGAGGTTTAGAAGGTTAAGTAAGCTGTTTAACCATACACACCTAGACAGTGAGAAACTGGGCCTGGAGTATAAGTTCATTTGACTCCAAGACTCATGCTTAGCTGTTAACCGTGAACTAGAACATAGCGCAGGCCCTAGAATGGTGTGCTTGTGACACTGACAGTGGCAACAGTGACAGTATAACACAGCACAGCACTGCCAAAGTTGGAACAGCTTGAGGAGGGAGACTATGAAATGGTGACTTTGCCTAGAGTTTTGCAGTAAGTACTGAGGAAGGGAGGGCAGAGAACCAAGAGGGGTCACTTGGGAGCTCCTTTACTGATGGACACGGAACATTATCTGGAAGCGACTGGGGAACCGTAGATGCCCAGGGCATTTCTAGAAGTGGAAACTGTAGATGCCCAGGGCATTTCTAGAAGTGGAATTTGTCAGTTATTTGCAGAATAGACAGTAGAATCCACAGGCCCCACAGGTACAGTCTTTGGAATATGATGTCCATGTTTCTACTGCTTGCCTGAGATGGTGATTGATATTTTCAAGGTTTCTGAACAGCAACTCAAGGAAGCTGTGGCTCAGGCTGTGGAGGGCATCAAATTTGGAAAGGAGAGGCACCAGTGGAGTTTGGAAGGTAAGGGAAATGGTGAACTTTCACTTGAAATATCTACTTGCTTAGAAAGCTCAGGGTCCAACCATAAATCCACCCCCTGCTTCAGCAATATGTGGAGCAGTCCGGCGGTATACATACATGGTTCTAGATAGCAGTTGAAAGATAGGAGCCCACTAACTAAATTTGGCTCACAATTTTACTTGTGTGGAAGGTAATGGTTTGAATGGTTTTAATGTGGCAGGCACTCTGCAGTAGTTTCTACCCCTTCATCGTCTGCCAGGCTGCCTTGCCCACAAGACATCCTCGAAGGCTTTCAATTTGCAACCCCTCCTCTATAACAGACACTGAATATTCCTGATTAATCATAGCTCATGTATTATTTCACTAAATCTTAAGAGCTGCTTTTTTTCTTTTTATCTTTTTAAGGTGGAGTCTCCCTGTAGCCACAGCTGGCCTGGTATTCACTATGTAGACCAGGCTGGCCTTGATCTCACAGAGATCCACCTGCCTCTGTCTCTCAAGGGCTGAGATCAAAGGCCTGCACCACCACCCCTGGCTCACATCTACTTTATAATGCTCATTTTATAAGAATAAGCAAGGCTCTGGATGACTCCCTTTGCCAAAATCCCACCACTAGGTCATGGGGGAACTTGTCAGCGACCAGGCTGACTGGTTCCTGTGTCTAGTTTTAGGGCATTGGCCAAGTCACCATGGGACATCCATATGCTAGAACTGTGTACAGTGTTAGTATTGATATTGGCAAGGAGACTAAAGGGAATGGGAAAACAGCCAGAGAGAAAGGCAGGACCGAGACTTTATTACTTCTCTGTCCTACTTAGGGCTCTACCCACTCCAATGCACATATGCCCAGGGAAGTGGACATGGAAACACCAATCCTGCTGTTAATGGTGGTGGAGAGTGACTAGATGTAGGGGAATGTTGCCTTTCGTGGCTTAGTTTTCTTAATGAAGATGTGCTATTCTATGGCCAGGAAAAAGCAAAAAGCTTTTTCTTCAAAGTGTGCTTGGATTATGAATCTGGCTGAACCTGGTGCTTTTTCATGGAGCCCCCCTCTGGCTCTTTCAGTCACACAGAAGGAGCCCACAAATGGCCAGGTCTCCAAGGCTCCTAGTCCCTTGGGCTGCAGTCTCAGGAAAGGGGTACCTTGTCCACTTGCCACTAGAAAGAACCACCTCTGGGGGATGTGTGAATGGTTACCATGCAGGAAACCGTGGAGCATGGGGTGCCAGAAAGGGAAAGAGGGGACTGTGGCTTTAATTCATCTTCTGCTGGAAGGAGATGGTACCCCTCTGAGTGTGGGGTTCAAAATGCCTTCACATGTTCTCTTTCTTTGCTACTGAACCTCAAAGCATCTCAGTAACTTTAGAACTTATCCCCTTTCACATCTGCAGAAACAATGTAGGAACTAAGTTTCCCAGGAAGATGATAAAATAGAGTTTAATAAGTAAGATGCTCTTTAAGAGGCTTCCTGGGGGATCATCTTCTATCAAAGGGAGTGGAGGGGGAGAGCAGAGGTTGGTGGAGCTGAGATCAGCCAGCTCTGGGTCTCTGCAACTTACATGGCCCACTACAGTTGGCCTGACTTTGCAACAAAGTCTAGCCAGGGTATAACCCTCAGCCTCCACCAGACCCTGAGGACTGGGCTGCCTTCCTTTGGCTGGGTAGCTGCTGTAAATCCCTGGAGAAGCTCACAGCTATAAAACACCTGTTACCAGTCTCTGCGCAGCTGGGACACCAAGCTCTGGCATGACGGGTAGTGATAGGTGGTACGAATAGCGCATCTCTGTGTCTGTTACTTGTGGGCTTAGAAAGGTGAGTGATTATCCCAACCCACAGCTTTTTGGAGACCAAACCCAAGGCTGTCAGGCTCCAAATGCAAAGTGTCCTCCACAGAGCAGCGGTGGGGTATATGTAGTGCCACCTACAGCAGTACTGGGCACAGCCAGGGGTGTCTGATTTTCTGTGGCTCAACTGGGAAGGTTTCTTATGTTCCCATGCAGGTGTCAAAAGGCTGGAGAGCAGCTGGCATGGACGGCCCAGCACAGAGAAGGATCGTGAGAAGCACTCGGCGCCCCCACATCGCAGGGCCCAGAAGATCATGGTCCGCTCCAGCAGTGACAGCAGCTATATGTCTGGATCACCAGGGGGAAGTCCCTGCAGCGCAGGTGCGGAGCCACAGCCCTCTGAGAGGGAAGGCATCACACACAGCCCCAGCTTGCCCCCTGGCCAGGAGCAAAAGCCGTGTCCTGGGGTCTCATCCAGGCCTCCCCAGGAGAGCCCACCCATTCCTGAGAGTCTGGACAGAGACAGCCATCCTCCACTGAGACTGAAGAAATCCTTTGAGATTTTGGTGAGAAAGCCAACATCCTCCAAACCCAAGCCTCCACCCAGAAAATACTTTAAAAGTGGCAGCGAGCCTCAGAAGAGTCTGGAAGAGAAAGAGAAGGTCACAGGCCCTTCTGGGCACACCTTGTCCCCCTGCACCCAGGTAGGAGGGTGTGCACAGTGGGTTTCATGTCCCCCTGCACCATGCACAGCTGTCCTTGATCATTGTAAGTGTCTGCAGGTTTCCGTGTTCTGGCAGAGAGAAGCTCTTCTCTTAGGCCCACGGAGAGAAGAATGAAGCTGGGCAGAGCCAAAATGGAGGCCCCAAGCTGACTCTAGCTGCCAACATTGAAGGTTCTCCCTGCGTAGCGTTTGTCTCACACTTTGGTGGATCTGCAGCAGGGTTATCCC
This sequence comes from Nannospalax galili, assembly GCF_000622305.1. Classification (NCBI taxonomy): domain Eukaryota; kingdom Metazoa; phylum Chordata; class Mammalia; order Rodentia; family Spalacidae; genus Nannospalax; species Nannospalax galili. The sequence goes on along the minus strand of NW_008355786.1, from coordinate 42,991 downwards.
GTGAAAGCATGGCTGAGCACATGAACCTGAGCACATTTCTCTCTGTTAGCTTTGACTTCCTTATGGGGTGGGGCTGGAGGGAGGCCGCCTCTCTAAGCCTAGGCATCCTCAGCTGTTGCTTGAGGTTGCTTTGAGTGGCTCCTTCCACAGGTTGCAGTGATTATTTCCCCATCACCCTGTAAAGACCTTCTTCCTCCAGCTCAACCCTTCAAGGAAGGCAGATGGTAGGCAGTCAGCTGCTATCATTCGAGCCATTTTAATGCACAGCACTATGCTAAATATGTTCATGTATACTGTCTTAGTTTGTCCTTGTTAGGGTCTGAGTTTAGCTGAGAAAGAACTCACTCAAGTTTACAACAGCTGAGGGCTGCATTGAGGGCTTTGTGTGGAGGTGGGGTTTGGCCTCTGGGACTGTCCTAGAAGGAGCCTAACTGAGGGTTGAGGGTTGATAAACTTCAGGGAGGTGGTTGTGGGAGGAAGGTTTTGAGTCCCAGGGTGAGGGCACAGTGAAGGAAGAGGAGCCGGGTTACTAAACTGGAAGTGCAGTCTAACAGACAGTTGACATGATGGGTGGCTGGCACCTTGAGTTGGGTATGTCTAGGTGGATCTGCTTCTCTGACTCCTCCTTTCGACAGATGCTTCATTTACTTCTGGGCTTGAGATTGGATCCAGAAGAGCAAATCAGAAATGAGTAGATGGGAAGCGAGGCTTTGTGCCTTCCTTTTACAGACCCAGGAAAGACAGAGAGCAGGTGCCCTGGTTAAGCCCTTGGGCTGCCTGTCCAGGTGGGGCCACACGCAGGGCAGGGAGCATTGCCAAGTAAGGCAGCTGTGGAGGAAGCAGGATGTCTGCAAGGAAGGCCAGGCAGGCAAGGAGCTGAGGAGTGTAACTTAGTCCTCAAAGCACATGACCAACCCAACATTCTTGCCTTGGGTGAGGGGTCACGGAGTCAGAGTTCAGCCTCACAGAAAGCAGGAATCAACTGACTTCACACACTATTCTTAAGGCCCCTTTACCACTCCTGGGCCTCTCACGTCACATTATTCTCTGTGGCCCCATATCCAACCCCTCTGCCTCCCTCTCTCTTCCTCTCCCTCCCGATCCCTTTCCTTCTTTTCCTTGTGCCTTTTCTCTAACCCTTCTCTGTAGTTTTTTGTCTCCATGATCCCCAGACCCCTCTCAAGCAGCTACAGATGATGTTCCATAAATCTTTCCCATCTAATGTCACCGAAGGTGACCTAATTTCCTTAGCTCAAATGTCCTTCAAGGTATTATCAATTCTGTCCTTTTTCAAAAATCATCTCAAAATATCACCTACATTTAAAGAAAACTGCTTTCTCTGCTAAATCCATATCTCTCACCCTATCTCCTCTCCCTTTCCCTCATCCTCCAAATGCTGACAGAACATATTTACCTGAAAAAAATTTGTATAAAATCAAATTAATGTCAGGGATTAATTTTAAAGACCTCTCACGAAGAGACGGCAACATTGGAGGTGTTGATTAAAAGATAAAACATGGGGGCTAGGGACGATAGTTCAGTCAGTACAGTGCTTGCAATATAAGCATGAGGACTCGTGTTCTTTCCCAGAACCCACATAAAAAACAAAACAAAAAAACAATTGGCACTGGAGAGGGAGAGGCAGATCCCCCGGGGCTTACTTCCTAACAAGCCTTGCTTACTTGGTGATCTCCAGGCCAGTGAGAGACTTGTCTCAAAACATAAGGTGGATTGCTTCTGAGGGACAACTCCTGAGCTTGTCCTCTATTCTCTATACACATATGCATACACTTGCATGCACACCCTTACACACATGTACCCACATGTACATATACATAATGTGTTCATACACACTAAATAATAGAGAGAAAGGAAGGAAGAAGGAAAGAAAGAAAGAAAAAGAAAGAAAATGAGAGAGATAAAACATACTTGAGTCTTTTCTAAGATGACTGGCTGGCATTGGATATTTCTGTCTGTCAAAGTACCCAATAGTTCATGGACATAGATGGCTGTCACCTCAGAGAACTCCTGGGTTTTTTTTCTTGTCTTTTGAGATAGGGTCTCAATAGGTAACCCTAACTGTCCTGGAACTCGCCATGTAGATCAGACTGGCCTCAAACTCACAGAGATCTGTCTACCTCTGCCTCCTAAGTGCTGGGATTAAAGGCATGCACCACCATGCTCAACACAGAGCTCCCCATGAGTGTTCTAGAACACTATATATTATTATTATTAATTATTATTATTATTTTAGTATTTTAATTTCTGGTGACGTGGCCAAAGCTCACTTTTTCAAAGGACTGTTTCAAGAAGCCCCAAGTCCTCTTTGGATGAGCTGACTTCTCAGTCCTACAATGCAAACCTCGGGATAGTCAATGACTTTTGAGAACCTTTCTAGTTTTTATCCATCTTTCCTTCCTGCTTGTAGTCAATGTAGACATTAGATCTGCTATCCTCGGCATTGGCTATCTTTTTCAGTCTTAAATAATGTGTGTGTTTCTGCCTCTGTCCTTCCTCTGGAAGGAGGCCTACATCTTGTCACCCTCTGCCTCTGGAACCACTCATGTGCCCTCTGCTGACGCTGACCCTTGCATGTCACTCAGGCTGTGTGGTAACTCTACCTAAGCATTAGATAGTTATTTGGTTCTTAGGCCATCTCCTTGCAGGGCTGTTTTAGGAAGAATCCTTCAACAACATCCCTCTCCATGGAGAAACAATTCTGCAGTAGATTGATAGTGTTACCCTAGGTGCTCAGAGGGGAGTCAGAACATTGAATATTTTCTATCCTTGGCAGCATGGTTACTAAGTACTGATTACCTTGGGGGACTTGGGCTGTAGCTCAGTTGGTAGAGTGCTTTCCTAGTATGTACAAAACCTGGGTTTGACCCACAACATCATTTAAACTGGGTGTGGTAGTACATGCCTGTAATGCTAGCTCTTGGGATGTGGAGGCAGGAGCATCAGGTCATCCTTGGCTACACAGAAAGCTTGAGCTAGCTTGAGATGCATGAGACCCTGTCTCAAACAAAACAACAAACAAATCAAAACAAACTGAGGGTTGGCAAGACTCAGCAGGTCAAGACATGAGCTGCCAAGATGGATGTAGCTTGGGACCCATATAGTGGAAGAAGAGAACTAACTCACGTAAGTTGTTCTCTGATTGTGCTGTACACACACAATTAATTAATGTAATTTTTAAAATAAAGGAAAACAATATAGGAAAAATTGAAATGCTTTTCCTCTGAGTGGCCTTAGGTCTTAACTTTGAGAACACTAGAGGGAAGTTTCTTTGTCCCCTGCTCTGTACCCTTCTCAAGGAGGTAGTTAGCCCACATGTTGTAAGCAGTGTAGTGCTAGCACCTTCCAAATTCCAGTCTCTTGCTCCCATCACAGAGAGCCAGAATCTTCCTGTGTGGGCAGTGTGTGCCCATATTAGACACAGCAGGTTGTTGGAAGTCCAGGAACACCCAGAGCCTCCAATAAGGGCTGGTTGTGCAACAACTTCCCAGAGGAGGAAAAGACCCTCTCTCCAAGGTTGCTGTGCATTTCCCACTGAAGGTCTCTCAGTACTCACTCAAGTCCTAATCAAAGTGTGCCTTGCCTTCTCACAGCTGGAGGCTACCGTTTTGACACAGTCTCGCTTCCTGTTTACACCACAGGAAACCAGAGAGCTGCTGCCACTGCTACTGCCACAGGAAGACTCAGCAGGGAGAAACCCCTGCACCACTGCCTGCTGCCCAGGACCTGCAGTCAGCTCACAGACTGTGTCCTGCAAGGAGGGAGAGCCACAGAGAAGAGCCAGCCCAGGTGAGCCACCACAGGAATCTTCCCAAAGGAGTGCCAGAGATCAGATAGGAGCAGGAGTTTGGCCTGAGGTCAGTGTCTTGCACTGACATGGCCAGTGCCTTGGGCTGATGGACAATCAGGAGTCCCAGGCGCTGCAGGAAGACTGTGGAGGTGCTCTTTAGGGTAGAAAGCTTCCAGGTTGTAGCAGCGATATTGGGGTGGTAGTGGTGGAAATGCAAGCCATTCCCAATTGTTCACATGGAAAGACATTCAAAGATACATCTACAGACCACCCTGGGCAATTGCCTCTAAGGCATCAACATTATAGCATGCTGCATTCAGTACTCCCAAATCTGAGAATGCTGCATGGGAAAAGCCCAAGTAGTGTTTCTTTCTGGTTACCACATCCAGGAGGCAGACAGCAAGGGTGAATCTAAGTGGTACACCTGTCAATACCTTACCATTACTTGAGTACTTAGTAGCTTACTAGAAAGAGTTAAGGATATAGAGGCAGGAAATCATGGATTCACCTAACATTAACTATGATTCTAGGCAGCCTATCTTGTCTTTGTGGGATCATTCAGAACACATAAAACCTAACATATGACTCACTGCATTGACTGGTGGATGTGTGAGACTGTGCTTGCTGTCTGGATTGAGAAAGAAAGGGAAGCAACAGACATGTTCTTGCTCTGAGGAGCTCTCAGAATGGCAGAGGAATAAATACAGAGACTACATATGCCCTATACACATGAAAGGCCCCTGGAGAGTTAAGGTGATTATGAATGGAAAGATCTAGACATCTCACCCAGAGGAGGTGCGGCATTGATAGAAGCTCCACCTCTCCATCCTCCCTTCCATTAGTCATCACAATTGAGGACACACCCTAGTTTGCAAAGGATTTTCCTGTAGAACCTTTGACTCTTCATTCTTAGCATAACAGCACCTGACAACTGAACAATCTGTAAATGCAGAAAGAGGCTGAGAAGGCCGGATGCACTTGCTGAAGTCCTAGGGTCACTATTCTCCATGCAGATCTGCCCGATCATGCAAAGCTCCCCTTTGATATCAGAGTTCAATGATCTGCATAGTCTACTTCCCTTGAGGCTGGACAATGAGACCAGAGATAGGAGGAACCAGTGCTCCTCAAATAAGGGTGCATTCTCATAAGGAGATGAGGGGTCGTGCCTGGCTCTGCCATTCCTGGCTCTTTATCCTTCCTGAGTACTAGAGTCCTCCCTTATAAAGCACCAGAGACTGGAGCAGATATTCCCCAAGAACACTTCAGTACTAAGATGTTAAGATGGCAGGAAGGGGACTCTGGTCTGGTTCTATAATCCTGCCCATTGATACCTCAGTTAGATGACGGATCCTGGAGCTGGCCCACCAGGGTGTTCACTGTTTTTACTCCAGAGTCCTAAAGCTTTTAAAATTTTTTTATTTTTATTATTTTATTATTTTATGTGTATGAGTGTTTTCCTTGCATGTATATAAGTGCACCCATGTCATGCAATGTCTGTGAAGGCCAGAAGAGGGCATCGGATGCCCTGGAACTGGAGTTACACATGGTTATTAGCCACCATGTAGGTGCTGGAAACCAAAGCCAGGTACTCTGCAAAAGCAGCCAGTGCTCTTAACTCTCTCTCTCTCTAGCTCCAGAAGCCTAAAGCTTTAGAATGAGAATTTCAGAAAAAAAAATTCCCAACAAGATGTAACATGCAGGTTTGGCTTTGTTTCTGCTCCCCAGTGACCCAAGTGTCCCCAGCAAAACACCCCCTGCTGAAGAGGCAGGCGCGGATGGACTATAGCTTTGATACCACAGCTGAAGACCCTTGGGTTAGAATTTCTGACTGCATCAAAAACTTATTTAGCCCCATTATGAGTGAGAACCACAGCCATATGCCACTACAGCCCAACGCCAGCCTGGGTGAAGAAGATGGAACACAGGACCACCCAGAGGGGCTCCTGTCAAAACTGGACACTGCCAACCATGCTCCCAAAGTTTACAAGTCAGCAGATGGTAGCTCTGTGAAGAAGGGGCCCCCAGTGGCCCCCAAGCCAGCCTGGTTTCGTCAAAGCTTGAAAGGTCTGAGGAATCGAGTCCCAGATCCCCGAAGACTCCCAGAAGTAGCCTCGTCCACCCAGCCAGCACCTGTTTCCAGAGAGTCCCCAGGGCCACACCTGCAGGCCTCCTCCTCCATCAAGCAAAGAATTAGCTCCTTTGAAAATTTTGGCTCTTCACAACTGCCGGACAGGGGAATCCAGAGACTGAGCCTACAGCCCAGCTCTGGGGAAACCCTCAAGCCTCCAGCAAAGCAAGAGGGTGGACGGTTTTCTGGTTTTGTAGGGCGAGGGTCTCTAGTCTCTGCTAAGCACAGGCAGGCAGAGCTAGAGCAGATGCCCACAGGCTTTCCCCTTGCCTCAGAGGTCAGGGACCCAGGTGTGTCTGAGTCTCCTCCCCCAGGGCAGCAGCCCAACCCAAAAGTCCTCTCCCCAGACCCAGACCCTCTCCTGAAGCTGCTGGCTACACAGATTGACACTCAAGGTCCATCCCTCAAGATGCCGAGCCAGCGGGCGCGGAGCTTCCCTCTGACCAGGACCCAGTCCTGTGAGACCAAACTACTGGATGAAAAGACCAGCAAGCTTTACTCCATCAGCAGTCAGGTATCGTCAGCTGTCATGAAATCTCTGCTGTGCCTTCCATCTTCAGTCTCCTGTGGCCAGACCACCTGTGTCCCCAAGGAAAGGATGTCTCCAAAGTCACCTTCCCATGACTCAGCTGCAGAGGGTCTTGCTGAAGCCGCTGCCTCCGACACAGGGTTCTCCCTCAAGTGAGTGTCTGTGCTCCTGCTGCTCTTCACTGTCCCCATTCTTGTCCTTTCCCATCTTCTGTTTTACATTATATATCATTTAAACATTTTTCAGATATCAAACATCATTCCTCTGTGTGTATGCGTGTGTATGTGTGCTATATATAGCTCATCCATGTTGAGGAGTTTACACAGCACCTGGTCTTGATCGGGATAGGAAGTAGGGAGTGGGACCAGTCCCTAGTAAATTGCCCCTGAGGATGCACAAAGCTGAGGGAATCTCTGAAAGGTCTACTCTTAACTCAAGGAGAGCAGGAGGAGGCCAGATGTTCCCTTGCCCTCCAACAAGAATCCGTTTTGCTCTGTGCATGGGCCCTGGCCCTGGGAGTGAGCGAGGACATTTGGTCCTAATTTCAGATGTGGTCCCAACTCTGACCATGAACAGATTCCTTCCACACTCATCCTTGTTTCCTCTTTAGCTGAAATTAGGTGGGTGAGACCTGCTTCACAGACTTGTGAGTTGGTAGAGGGGTCTGAGGACTTCTGCTACAGGACTAGGTCCTCCCTCTTGAATCAGCTCTGCACCTGTTTAGCTTATTTATCATTCTTATGCTACTGAGAGTAGATACGTTATATCAAATAATGGAATACATCCAGGCTGAGTCCATGAGGGTGCACAATAGTTCAGGTATAGAACAGTCCAGGGATCACGTTTCTCACACTGTCTGTCTCTGCTCTCGAAAGCCTTTCAGAGCTGAGAGAATATTCAGAAGGCCTCACTGAGCCCAGGGAAGCTGAGGACCGGGAGCACTGTTCTCAGCCTAGCCAGTCAGTTATCTCCCTGTTGAGCTCAGAAGAACTGAAAAAACTCATCGAGGAAGTGAGAGTTCTGGATGAAGCGACTCTGAAGGTAGGTTTCCTGTATGTGCATCTGCAGCAACAAGGGCTCACTGTGTAAGGTGTGGTCATCAGCGGGGCCAGAGGGGGAATGTAGCTCAAGAAGCCCATGGGGCTCAAGGCTCAAGAAGGTACTGACATGGTACTGACATGAGGTCTGGATTTTGTGTTGCCTATGGCGGGGGACACCTTGTCACTTTGTCTTGCTCATGGCAGAGGGCCACTATGTCACGTGACCACAGCAGGACTTCCCACTTGAAGCTCTTTGAATAAAAGGACTTCTTGCATCTTTTTGCCATTTTATGAATGAGAAATGAGATTCATGGTCATAGAACATAGGTGTTCTGTCTCTGAACCCAAACTCGGTGCTGTGCGCACATCCCATGGATCTAGCATGAGGCTTGAGAGAGAAGCAGCCGTGGTAAGCAGTATAGGTGGGAAGAGCTCTCACTTTGGGGCTTTCCTTATTTCTGCTGTACACCTAGAGTCACGTGAGTTCACGAGGGCCTCATACTTCAGCCACGTCATTCTGAAAGCCCCACTTCCCACATGATTTCTGAACACAGCCAAAGATGTGTGGAGAGGAAGTGGCCCAAGCAGAAGTAGAGGAAGGAGTCGGGAGCATCAGCTGGTGGGCCTCCCTCTCTGAAGGCTCCCCAGGGTCCATGCAGGATTCCTACACTGGGAAAATGTAGACTGAGAGGAGAGAACAGGGAGACCCTCCTTTTCTATAGGAAGAGTCGCAGCTGCCATTCTAAAGTCAAGGGTGTAGTCAAGTCTGATGAACCTAAGATGCCCTGGGCTGTGGTTCCTCCTCCATGGTTCTCACTCATTACTTATAGGTGGGATGACCCATCAGTCCCCAGGCCTGATTCAGCTCTGGAGGTAAAACTGCATAGAGAGCTCTAGACCAGAATGGGAGATTTGGACAGTGCAAGGAAGTTGTCCTGGTTCCTGTATGTGCTGTATATACCTGTGTGTTTGTGTACATTTGTAAGTGAGGTGCCATCCAGGCCCTTTACTGCTGCTTGCTGTGCCCATGGAAGAGAACAGAGGAAGAAGGACAGCCAACTCTCCCAAAACAGCCTTGGCCTCTGAGCTTTTGACTCAGATCCTACAACCTGATCTTGACTTGCAATGGTCCGGTAGAGCTGCATCTTCCAGCTGTCTTCACAGTGAGCAGCCCAGTCTGCAGGAGTGTGGGTGGGCATGGGTGAGTAAGTGAGGGAAAGAGCTGCGCTTGCTGCTTTTACATACATTTTTTTCCTTCTAAGCTTCTTGTAACTCATCTATGATGAAACTGAAACTGAAGTCTGAGGAGGTGGGGGAACTGGCCCAGCTGGTGTTTAACAAAACAAATCAGTGTGGTGTTAAAGCATGTGTTAGATTATTCACACTGCTATGGTACCATGTTTGTGAATGTATGTATTTTCATTCACAGCAATTAGACAGCATTCATGTCACCATTTTACACAAGGAAGAAGGCGCTGGCCTTGGGTTTAGCTTGGCAGGAGGAGCGGACCTAGAAAACAAGGTGATCACGGTAAGTGATCCAGTGATGGGCATATCAGAACCCGAGTGGTTGGCAGTAGGCAGGTACCAGGAAGAGGTTTTGTGTGGAAGAACAGAAAAATGCATGATACTGGGCCTCTGGGCAGAGAGTCGGGACAGGATTTTAAAGAACAGTCATCGGGACTATCCTTTCAAAGAAGCCCAGTGTGGGCTCCCACATGACCCAGATGAAACCCTCAGCCTCATATGCCTTCTAATGAAGAAGGTCTCTGTGCATCCAAGGCAACTTTAGTGTATCAAAAAAACCCACGAAGCTTAAAAAGAATTGTGTGTGCATGTGTGTGAATATATGTGTGTACATGTGTGCATATGTGTGTGCATGTTCTACATCGGAATATCTGAACTGAAATTTTGTAAGACTGAAGCTCTGATGCCTATATTTTTGAAAATGTCTGCAGGATACTTTAAAAACTCAAGAGCAGGACTGGGGGGATAGTCCAGTTAGTAAGGTACTTGTTTGGCATGAGTGACTGAGCTTGATTCCCAGAACCCAAGTAAAAAAAGCTGGGCATGGAGATGTGCTTGTAATCCCAGAGATGGGGAGACAAAAATGGGCAGATTCTGGAGCTCACTGATCAGTCAGCTGAGCCTACTTGGTAAGTTCCAGGCCAGTGAGAAACTTTGTCTGAAAATAAGGTGAATGGTACCTAAGGACCAAAAGCCAAGGCTGTCTTTGGCTTCCACATGCACATGTACAAACACACACACACGCCTGCAAACACATGAATATGCACACATGCACACACATACACAAACAAGGATTTGGAGTATCTTTCCTACAATATCATGTCTCTTTTCCTTTGGAAATGTAGGCTTAATGGCTTCTAAGACTTAGACAGGGACAACCTGTGGCCACAGAGCATTTTCAGTAGGCTGTAGACTAGCATTGCAGACCTGTCCACAATACGTAGCATAGTTGGCCTGGATAGAAAGAGCCCTGAGAAGGCAGATTCCTGAAAAGGAGGAGCCTGCCCTGTTTTTATCCCCTTGGAAAGTAAGAACATGGTCCAACTCACACACCACACACCACAGTGCTCACCCAAAGGCTTCAGAGCTTGTGGCCCATCCCCCCTAGGCAGGACCTAGACCCTGGGATAGCATGGGGAGGACAGCAGACCTGCATCCTGGGCATCTTTCCCTGGGACCCCATTATTATGGCTCAGGCAATCTGATCAGCCTGGACTACTGTCCTCATCCTCTGTTCACAGCTTCAGGTCACCCGTGTCTGACCCTCGTGGTTTCCAGTCCTCTGTCTTCATGATCCAGGCTGTGTGTGGCATAGCAGCTCTGTCACCAAGCTGAGTATATTATATAGTGGGTAGTGCTGGACTCATTCAAATTTCTTTGCCCAGCCAACAACACATCCAACTTATAGCATCAGCCAGTAGTGAACTTAAAATAGGCCCGGGTAATGGTAACCTGGCACATTGCTGTCACCTGAGGTCTCGGTCAGTTCTAGGTGAGCAGTGACTGCTTTAAAAGCTCTCTACTATGATAGATCGCATATAATCTCTAAGTACCAATTTCTGTTTCTAAGCCCATAGCTGAGCATTATAAAAAGGCTCAGGATTATGTAGCTTACTTCCTATTTGAAGAGAGGTGTAGATGTTGTGAACAGAACACTTCGAGCCTCTTTTCTGCCCTTGGGTGGTGATTTCTCTTCATTGCATTTGACCTGCCATGGCCAGAACTGCAATAATGCACGAGGCTCTATTCTGAACATCCCCTTTATCTTCCTTCCCAGACGCCTTAAAAGGAAGTCAACACAGCCATGTCAATGATGAGCTTTGTACTGCACTCAGTGGCCTGTTGCCTGCATTCATTGCCCCGTATTGAGGAACCTATCTTGTAAAGGAAGGGCATGAGACTCATTGCAGAGGTTGTTTCAAATTTGCAAATTACGTCCTGGGAATTTACCATGCCTGGCCATGTAACAAAATTTTTCTTCTGGACCTAGAGGTGCATACCTGAAATCCTAGATACTCTGGAGGCTGAGGCAGGAGAATCACAAATTCAAGGCCAGTTTGGGCAAGTTAGTGAATCCTGCCTCAAAAGAAGACAATAAAATAACATAAAATAAAATTTAATTTAATTTTTAAAAAGGGACTGGGTCATAACTCAGGGACAGAATACTTGCCGAGTAGTTCAACTGCCTCTTTGATTTCCAGCACTGGGGGCGGAGGGAGAAAAATTATTTAGAGAAATAGGGAGACGTATTCATTCCATAAAACATAAAACTGCATATATCACACTATACTGATTGCTCACACAACATCTTTTAATGCTCTTAATTATAATTCTCATGACTAAAGAGATGGAGGAAAAGACATAACTTTTAAAAAATTCTCTGCATGTGTGTGTGCGCGCGCGCGTGCGCGCGTGTGTGCGTGTGTGTGTGTGTGTGCGTGTGTGTGTGTGTGTGCGTGTGTGTGTGTGTGTGTGTGTGTGTGTGTGTGTGTGCGTGTGCGTGCGCCATGGCACCCATGTGGAGGTCAGAGGACATAGCAGGAATTGGTTCTCTCCTCCACCATGTGGAGTCTGGGCATCAAACTCAGGTTATCAGGCTTGGTGGCAGGTGCCTTGACCCACTGAGCCATCTTTTTGGCCCCAAGATTGTTCAAAGAATTTTCCATATTACAGAAGGAGATCAGGGAGTGATGAGTTGAAAAATGAGGATGTCTAGACAGCCTAGGATAGTAAACCTCAAATGCTTCCTGCAGAAAACAGGACCTGAGCATCTCTATGGAAGTTATAAGCTCCCCCGAAACCTGTTTTGGGAGTTACTGTATTATTATATTGCTTGCTCAGAGATCCAAGATGTAAGTTAACATTGTAAGGTTTCTAACATCCTTGAACAAATAGCTAGTTTTGGAACTTTTGTTTAACCAAACATTCCCTGTTTCTTTGATCTTAAAACCCTGCTCTTTTATGATAGCCCTTAATGTGCAACAGAATCGATACTTCTAGGAAATCACTTGGGGAAATGTGATCTGGGGCAGGCAAGGTAGATGTCTCCTGGGAGTGGATGGGGGTTGTAGGGTTAGTCAACGGCACTCTGTGCAGAGTGCTGAGGACTCACTGGCCACCACTGTGGTCCACCTCTGCTCTGAATAGAGGAGTTAGGAATGCTGGCCCAGGACCATGGCTCTGAGATGAGACATAGTCTATGTTGTCTTTGGCCTAAACTCCTCTGGGGTTGGTTGGCTACCTGGTTCGGGCTCCTATTTCAGCATGTATGGGGACCTGATTTGGGTGGTTTGTGGATATTGAGTCTTTTGGCTTGCTCAGGTTCACAGAGTATTTCCAAATGGACTGGCCTCCCAGGAAGGCACAATTCAGAAGGGCAATGAGGTTCTTTCTATCAATGGCAAATCCCTGAAGGGGGCCACTCATAACGATGCCCTAGCCATCCTCCGCCAAGCTCGGGACCCACGGCAAGCTGTGATTGTCACGAGGAGGGTGACCCTGGAGGCTACGTATGACCTGAACTCCTCCACTGACTCTGCAGCATCAGCTTTGTCAGTCAGTGATGTTTCTGTAGAATCTGGTGAGTTCTTCCAGCCCGGCAGTTTGGGGGTGCATGAGCCCACTGTGAGCCACACATTGCCTTTGATGATTTGGATCCATGTTTGGCAGCACTGCTCAGTAATCTGTGGCCCCAACAGCATACCTAGTTTACTAGAGAGATGAGTCTGTGTTTCCATGTGTGCTGGTTAAGCAGCCAGCATTAGCCAGGGCAACCAGGCCTGGGGGAAGAGTAGATCATTGACAAAGCATCTGTGCTTTCTCCTGCAGCTGAGGCCATTGTCTGCACAGTGACACTGGAGAAGACCTCGGCAGGGCTGGGCTTCAGCCTGGAGGGAGGGAAGGGCTCTCTGCATGGAGACAAGCCTCTCACCATCAACAGGATTTTCAAAGGTGGGTGCCCATCTATTTCCCTGCCTTCTTTCCAGTTGTAGGCATGAAGCCAGCACTGCCAAGTCTAAAACTTCTCAGATTCTCTGGACGATGTTGGTTTCCCATACCCTGTGTCCTCTTAAGACACATGTAGGCTCCTGTGGGTTCAGTTCTGCTTTTTCAACCTTGTCCCTCTCGCTCTGACATGCCCTTAGTTCCTCTTTTTACTGGGTCCTCTTACATGACTGAGCCTTGGGCTTGGCTCAGCTTGGTAGGGCCGAGGTTAGGGAGATGGAAGTAAAGCATTGGTTTAAGGCACAAAGCTGAAAGGGGCACCAAAAGATGCATCAAGCAAGATCAATACCATTTCAATGCAATATATTTTTTAAAAAATTTAAAAATGTATGAGCCAGCTATGGTGACATAGGCCTAAAATCTCACACTTGGGAGGCAGAGACAAGAGGATCAAGAGTTCAAGATCTTCTGTGGCTACATGAGCAAGAGGTCAGGCTGGGCTGTGTAAGACTAACCAACCAACCAATCAAGTAGTCCATAATGAATAAAATGTCAGCTTTAAATAAAGTGAGAGGCTGACATTGTACTTGTCTGACAGCTAGGCTGGCTTTATCTTAGTCCTGGACTAATTGACTCCTGCCTTTATTTTTCATTTTGATGTTTATCATGGATTGAGGTGCCAGACAACTGATGTGTAGGGTCAGCTGGATATGGATTTTCCTGTGAAAATCATGAATTCCTTGAAGCTACCATGAAAATCTATCCAGGACTTATTGCTTTTCATCATTTGGAAGCCCCAGGATAGGGAGCAAGAGACACAGAGAAGAGTGCTGGGCAGAGTCCAGTTCTGGGTCTCCTCCTACCTCTCCCTCTAACTTGCTGGGTAACTTTTCTAGGTCAGAGACTCCACATCCACTAAAGGAGTATGGATGTGTATCTGGAGGCTCTTAGAATTGGGATCCAAAGACTCCCAGCCCTGTGTTCTGTCCCTATAGCCTTCATGACTAGCTGGTTTTATTATAGGAAGTTCTTCTGTGGGTAGACCGAGGCATACATAATGGTCTTTCCAAGCATCCTTGTAAACTACAGTTCTAACCTTTTCAAAGCTGATTTAGAATGAACATGGGGTTTGAAGCCGAGAGACTTGAGTTTTAATGTTAGTTCTGCCACACACAGTGGCATGACCTTGGGCAAGTCACTTCACCATCTTATGCCCATCTGCACACATTGGGCTGAACCTCCCACCATAGGATGTGGATGCCAGAGCCAGAAAGTCTGAGTTCAAATGCAGACCCTACCACTGAGCAACTTTCAAGCTTTGAGCGAGTTATTCCATCTTTGTTTTCTACACCTGTAAAAGGGAAACACTAATGGTGTCTACCCCCTAGGGATGCTGTCACAAGTGCAGAACACCAGCAATGTCCATTGCAATACTTGCTATCTTTTCATTATTATTTCATATGCTTATTTATTATTGGTGAAGACCTTGGTGTCAAATGGATGGGAGAGTTCCTTCAATATAAACCATAGAAATAGTATGATTTCTGCATACATCTTTGATGGAGTGGGTGCCATGTAGGATTATGTCCTTTTAAGTAGCCACAGAATGTTTCATCAGGCTGTTCAAGCCAAAAACCCTGTGAAGGTTGCTTCATGAACATCTCACTAGCTCATCATCGCAGCCTATCCCACCCATGGCTGATGATGTCATCAGAAGACTCAATATGAAGTGGAAAAGGGAGGCTTGAGGAGGGCTCAGTCCCTCAGAATCCTCTAGAAATTGTGGAGGTCTCTAGCCAGGCCCTGGCATGCTGCTCACTACAGCTTTCTAAGGCCCACAGAGAGTGTCTGAGCTGAGCACACATGCTGAGATGCCTCAGTTTAAAAGCACTGACAAGCTCCTGAATGATGGAAGTGCTTGCTATTATCTGCTGAGCTGTCTGGCTCCTTGGAGAGCAAAGGGAGAAGGCGGCTTTCAGAGTTCTTGCCCCGTGAAGCCACAATCATCTGTCACCTTCTCCTTTTCAGGGACAGAACAGAGTGAGACAGTCCAGCCGGGAGATGAAATCTTGCAGCTGGCCGGCACTGCTGCCCAGGGCCTCACACGGTTTGAAGCTTGGAATGTAATCAAGGCATTACCTGATGGACCTGTCACTGTTATCATCAGAAGGAAAGGCCTCCAGTACAAGGGGACAACAGCTGCTGGAGACTCCTAGGCAGCATTCCCATGCTAAGACAAGAAAGAGCGCGAAGTTCCCATAACTGCTGATTCTCAGGGTCTCTGCTGCCCACCTCACCCAGGCTGGGGAAAGCTCAGGTGTGCTTCAGGTAGCTGCTGCTCAGGGCTGGATCTTTCAGACACCGCCTACCAAGAGGGCTGTCCTAAATGTCAGGACAGAGTCACACCCGGGTGGTGGATACAAACTGTAGGCTGTATATAACTTAGTGATAATGTTCTGGTGCCATAATAAAACAGATGTATTGAAGTTTGCTATGACACCCACACCCTGATTCAGTCTCCCAAGTACTGTGAGATCCACTCCATAGCAGCAAATTTTTCTTATGCCTCTGTGGGGTGGGCAGAACTTGGAGGCCAGTGCCTCTCTGTCCCAATTGTCATCATCCGGAATAGCTCAAGGCTGGGCTGGGGCCCACGAAGGGCCATTGTTTGTGTCTCTAGGTGCTGGTGTTGGCTGATGGCTGGGGATGTCTCTTTGTGGCCTGAGCTTTATGGTGCCTGACTCCTTGGTGTGCAACCCAGACGTGCGAGACCCAGGCAGGGGCAGCTTCTTCTTGATGTTCCACCTCGAAGTCTCATAGCATCGTTCCCACTATACTCTTGGGTTTGGAGGGAGGAGAAATACTGTTGGGGCATTTTTGGAAAATATAGCCCATTACATAGAACAGTTGCAAAACTGCTTTTGGTTGTGTTGATGATTTTAAACAAGGGTAGGTAGTCCCAGATGCCAGAGGAGCACAGGTGTGTCCACGATATGGACCGGCATGGATGTGAACATAAAACTGCCACCACTGTTCTGTCATGTCAGGCCCTGTGCTTGATGTTAAATGACATTGCCATTTTGGCAAAACCAACCCCCCCCCCCCACAAAACCTCCCAGTGCAGGTGTGCAAATAGGATATTTGCTTTGGTTATTTCTGAACATCTGATCGCCATGCTCAGGGCAAGTCACTGTGATATTCAGTTATCCACAGCCAGTATGGTTTGACCAGTTCTGGGTTCAGCTCCTCAAAGGCCCTTGCTCCCATGAAATAAGGGTGCTAAGGGGGAGGCCTGGTAAAAACAACAGGCAAAATTCCAAGGATCATGTACTCCCAGGCCACTGCCAATGGGGGCTTCTCAAGCTGACCTTCCAGCCAACTAGCCCACCTTGGCTAGAGCACACCCTTCTAGGCTGCACCTAAGAGCACGAGGCATGTTCTCCCTGGCTGGTTCACCCAGGATGGGCTGGACTTAGGATGATCAGTTCTCACCAGGAGTTGATTCAGAATCACACTTGGGAGTAGGGACCTGGTAAGCACTCTGAAATGAATGAACTAGCAAGAGTCAGATGAAGATGTCTCATTGAGACAAGGGAGCTATCTCAAGGCATTATAGGATCTGCATCTCATGACAACACAGGGTTGTGGTGGTGGGGGAGGCATTTTTACTGCCTCAACACTGAGTTTCTGTGTCATAAGCTTGCTCAATCCCAGAACACTCAGGAGAGTCACCCCAGGCACCCAAGTGCGGAAGCATGTTACTGTGACAGCAGGGAAGTGTTTTCCATTTGGAGCAGAGGCAGAGGACACTATAAAGGTTGCCAGGGAGTGCTAAAGGGCCCTCCTGCCTGTGTAGCCCTAAAAGGAAGAAAGGAAATTATGTGCTTCCCATTGAGCTTCTTCCGGGAGATAAAGCTATGGACAGGATAGGCATGATCACTATGGTATTGTACAGTCCTACAGTGGAGCTGGGGTTTGGGAGGGGGTAGGCTGTAACCAGGGCCACAGGGAAGCTTATTCTTCCCTCCTTCCTGATGGCAGCATGGCCTGATGGAGCCTGGAAACCAAAGCACTATTGTCTTGTCCCATTACTGAGGACAAAGCAAGGTGTATGTCCAGAGGAACTGCAGCTCTTCTCCTCAGAGTCCTGCATGCACACAGGAGCAGCTGCCTCCATTTAGAATCACTCACAAAGGCCACAAGAACTCCCAGTGCCTCCCAAGGTTGCAATTCTACCTGGGGTGGTTTCACAGGGATATGAAAGGTAACTAATATGGTTCAGATCCAGCCTGATCTACATAGTGAGTTCCAGGCCAGGTGGAACTACAGGGAGATACTGTCTCAAAAAGGCCAAAAAAAAAGGGGGGGGGGGGGGGAAGACAGGAAAAGAATGATTCTGGAAGATACAACAAAAAGACGACTGAGATGTTTTTCCTTAAGGCTTATCCCATGGTTTAAACCATCATTTTCTAAGCTGAGATCTTTGTAAGGGGAAAAATCCTGTGCAGTATAAAAATATGTATGCAAGACTGTATCAGAAAATGCACACGGGAGGCTGTGGCAGAAGACTGGGAACTCCAGAGGTCAGAGGCAGCAGGACTTGGTACCCAGGATAGATGCTGATTCTCTACGACCAACAGAAAAAAAGCTGTCTGATAGAAACCAGCACACATGCTTCTAGGCTACAAGGGACTGAATGGTGCTTGAGTCAAATCCTTGTCAGGTGGCCACAACTGGATTTGCCCTGCCAGTGATATATATGCATCGAAAGCAGATGGTCGGCTCCTTCAATGCCAATCCTGGGAGGAATGGGGGGGGAGTATTGCCCTCAGATGGCACCCCCAAGACTTGCTGTCCACTAGGATATCTCAAAAGGCCACAACAGCTATTCGCCCAGGCTCAACAGCTGGAGCTCCTGAAGGGTCATGGACATTCCTTGCCAAAAGGTGACAGTCAGTGGTGGTATTTTCTCACTGCCTTTTGAAGGTTGGCATAGAATCCAGCCATGCTGCGTGGGAAGAAGGAGTCCACCACACTCTGAGGAAGGTAGCCGCTCAGGTCTGTCTGGAAGAACGTGACCAGGTTGGTCTTGTTGGGTTCCCTGAGAAAGAAACAGCAGAAGTATGTCAGGTGGGCACCGTGGAGTCATTTAGCACAGGACAAGGTCAGATGAGCAAAGAGCCGGACTTGGCAGAAGTCATCAGACCACAGTGATCATATCCACTTCCACCCTGGCCTCAACACCTGGGGCTCCTCCAGACCCACTTGTTCTGGATAGTAGTGTCCTCTAGGGAGACATTCCATAGCCCCTGAAAACATGTTGGAGGGTTGGTGCCATGCCCTGAGCAGGAGAGAAGTAGGTGCTCCCTGTGACAATTGCCAGTGGTACTTTCAAATGACTGGGAACTTCTGGACATCCTGGGTCAGGGGTCAGCAAGGTCAAGACTCTTTCCACACCAACACTTTCTCATAAGCATCTGGTATAGTTTTCAGCAGCTATGTGATATGTGACCCCTACAGACGTGAGCACCTATTATGTTTGACATGAAAGAGATTTGTAAAAATAGAAAATAGTGCTGCTCTGGGGTTGGGGAGATGGCTCAGTGGTTAAGAACACTGGCTGTTCTTGCAGAAGACCCGGGTTTGAATCCCAGCACCCACATGGCAGCTAACAACTGTCTGTAACTCTAGTTCAGGGGATCCAACAGCCTCTCTGTCCTCCGAGGGCATTGCAGGACATGGGTGCACTTACCTACATGCAGGCAATACATGCATACACATAAAATAAAAATAATATTTTAAAAAGAAAATAGTGCTATTCTCAGCATTTTTGTTTTAAAATGCTGATTATTTTTCACGAAATGGGTTACTTAACGTGTTTTGCATTTATTACTATTTTATAAGTAGAATTTCTTAAATTGTCCAGTCTTAATTTCAAATATATTGCATAATAGTAGCTATAACTGATGTGGGCAGAAGTCTTGTTAGGTCCTCAGACATACTTAAGGAAAAAAAAATACAAAAAGAAACAAAAAAAAAGAAGAAAAAAAATAAAAGGAGGTTTAGACCAAACTTTGGGCTCTGCTGCTTTAGAGAACTGATGAATAATTTCTGCAGTGTGAAGACTTTGGCCAGGGTGGCAGAAACCCAGATACAGAGTCCCACTTACTGGCATAGCAGTAATGGGGGGGGGGGTGTTGTGAAGCCAGCAGTTAAAATTAGATTCCACACAAGATAGGTGGGGTACAACTAAACAGGGCCTGGATGGGTCCTCACTGTCACAAACTCCACAGTGGCCAGGACCACAAAACGGGTTTGGAGAAACCACATGGTATTTTTTTTAAAAGATGCTGTTGGGCACCTTGGTTTTGTCAGAAACTCCTCGTAGCATAACACCTGCTCAGAGGCTTCTTGATATGTAGGTTGCTATTGGAAACCTTCTATAATCTCCTGCCCTGGCTGTACAGATGGCAACTGAGCCCTGGGGAGGGACAGAGTGATCAGATGAGCAGTGTGGGAGAGCATGGCTTCTCCAGGCCATGGCTGTTCTCTACCTGTGTCCTTCTTTGCCAAAAAGAGTGAGCTCTGGGTGCAGGGCTCCATTCCATCTTTCCCTTCCCTTACTATCCCCTACCCTTTGCTGGGGCCCTCTCTCTGTGCCTCCTCCCCTGGGCTAAGGCCAGCCCTCATCATCTCTCAGCCACATCCTCTTTGGTTTAGAAACATGATCCAGTAAGTGAGAAATCCCAGTTGGGACCACGTTTCCCTCTGGGGAGCCCTGGGCTTGGTGAGAGAGAAAGGCAGGAAAGGCAAGTCACATGGGGAGAGACATGCCTGATAAGTCCTAGGGTGGCCTAAAGGGACTCAGAGGCACTGTGACTGTCTCCACAGAGAAGGCTGGGAACATTTGATGTAGGACTCTCATCGGAAGACATGTGGAATACAGAGCATGCTCCCTGCACACACAGAAGATGTATCACAGTGACAGCTTTGCCGCCGCCTCCTCCAAAGACTCCCTGTCCTCTGAGACAACTCTCCTCTTCTCTACCATAGATATTCTGAGCCCAGCCACCTCCATCTCTGCTAGGATATAGCCTTGCTCCCTAATGCAGCCCCTTGCTCTGATTCACAGCTCCATCTACTCTGACACATCCCAGAGGTTTAAACTGAAATGGGCACAGCCTGAGCAGATCTTTACTAGAGGCTTCCAGTTATTCAGAGTACTGTGCCCAGCACAGTCTATCCTGCTTCCTCAATGGCTGCTTCTTCTGGGCTCTCCCCTGGCTCACTGATCCAGCACAGTGGCCTCCTTCCATGTTGTTTCTTTTGTGCTCACAACTGCTTCCACCTGGAGGAACCCTGCACAGGCCTCTGTGGTATGTGGGCACTATCAAGAACTTTGCTGACCTCCTGGGTAACCCATTCCCTCCCCTCCTCGTCTCCTCGGCTCATTCATCTGGCTTTAGTTTTCTACATAGCACTTCACATCCCTAGGGTGTCAGCGTGTGCATTTCTGTCTTGTTCATCTTCTCCTGCCTTCTGGGATTAAGCTCTCTGAGAACAGATGCTTTGATCTGTTTATAAAAGAAATAACAGTCACTGAAGTCAGATGGCTGGCTTTAAACTGTAGCTTTATCACTTGCTGGCTCTGTGATTTTGGGTAAGTCACTTAATCTCTGGTCCACCAACTCCTGCAAAACCTAGGTTATCACCAGTGCTACCTGGCTTGAAGCTTGCATACTGTGTGCTCCCTAAGGAAGACAGCCTGGGATTCAGTCTCCAGGAGAAAGGGCTTCTGCTCTTACTTTGGACATTCTTTCCAACATGCCTGGCAACATGGAAGGGCAGGTCTCAGCATCTGACTACTCAGAGAAAGGGGAAGGAAAAGAGGCATAATCCACAGGGTCTGGGCTTTTCTGTACCGAGGCACTAAAACTGGGTGTACAGAGGCAAGTGCATATGTGTGCTGAAGCACAGTTTTGTGACTGTTAAACCCAAAACTTTGTGACATTTAGGAAAAGTTTTCCAAAAGATGCTTGCAAAGCTAGCTTTGCAGACACAGTGTTCTGCGAGGGTGCTGTGTCTGGGTTTCAGTAATATCTTAGGCACCAAAGCCTACTTCCTGGAACTGCGTGGGGAAGCCCAGACCTTCCCTCCAGCTGTCTGCAGGAAACACAAGGACACACCAGCAGGTGCAATTTCTCTTCTTGTTAAATTGGATGGTGCCCACAATAAACTAGTGACCTTCAGGTAATTCATTACCCAGAGAGCTCCTGGCAAGATCCTGGCTATGCCTGTGAGTATTCAGGATAAGAGTTCCCAAGCTTAGTTCCCAGTTTAACTCACAACATGGTCCCTGAATTGTCCCTGAGCCCCTGAGCCCTGTCCCATTCCTTGTGAAGGAGGGATGATCACTGTTCATAACACAGGATGGGGACAGTTGCCCCTGAAGCCACTGCAGACTGGTGAGTATACCCAGCGAGTACAGAAGATTTGGAGCTGAGGCTCTGCCTTAGTGGCTTCTTAGCCTCTGACTGTGGACACATCTCTTAACCATCCTAAGCTTCAGCTCCCCCACCTGCTAAATGGGACTAGGACACTTGCCTGGCCTGCCTTATGTGGCTGGAGGGAGGAATTCTTACATCAAATTTAATCCAGGGCTGGAGAGATGGCTTAGTGGTTAAGAGCATTGGCTACTCTTGCAGAGGACCTGGTTTGGCTCCCAGCACTCACATGGTTGCCAACAACCATCTGTAACTTAGTTACAGGGGATCTGACACCCAATCTTCTGACCTCCATGAGCATTGCATGCATGGGTGCACTTACATACATACAGGCAAAACACTCATACACATTAAAAAAAATTAATTAGGGTAATACCTCCTCACAGCTTTCCCAAGTACCACGTACAGTGGCTGAGTGCATGTATGTGACAGCGTTTTGTATTATCAATATTTAATATTCTCTTTTTGCAGATCACAGTCAAAGCATCTGTTTTCTGAGTTCTCAGGAGCAGCGTTGGTTAGGTCTGAGACATGGTCCTCCACTCACTTTCCTTACCCTGGAAGTGGTTCACAGAAGCACCCACATGGGTGGTTAAATCCTCTCACAAAACCTGGCTTCGGGGGACATGACGGATGCTCCATGTGGGTAGCTGGAAGATAATCAGGAGATCAGTGAACTTACTTTCAGACAGCAGGGCTACCACCAGTGAAGAAAGAGGGGGGAGGGAGGGGGGAGGGGAGAAGGGGGGTAGCAGGGAAGGGGAGAAGGGAGGAAGGGGGAAGGAAGAAGGAAGAAGAAGAGCTATCACATGCACAGACCCAAGGACTAGAGCCCAAAATATTAGCAAGGGATTTGGCTATTCCAGAATATATTCTAGAAGATGTCTCCAGTATGAGGAGGAAGGAAGATGCCCCTTTCAAATCTCAGTCCACAGAGTAAGGATGTGTCCCTCATCTCTTCCTCAGGCAGACACAGAGGAACCATGGTGCTCTGAACCTCATGGGGCAAAGGGATGGTCAGCAACCACACTGTTAAAATGCTCCCACAGAGTCAGCACATCACCATAAAAGGAGATTAACTACAACCTTCATGCCCATGGCATGAACTCAGTCTCAGCAAGAATAAAAACTGTGCTGATAAAATCTGGGGCTTAGTAAAGTCCTGGGCATGTGGCCTCCTCACCTTGGGTCCCATGGCACAGAATCCTCTCAATAGAGCATGTGAACTTTCCGGTGCTTTCCTTGAGGATCGAGGGGTACAGAAGACACAGCCCAACATCTGGGACAGCCAGTGAGCCCCTGCCGCCACTCACCATTGGAACTGATGGTGCCATCCTCATATTTCTTCACTAGCACCAAGTCCACAAAGTCCCTGGGAGAAATGAGCTTCATGGCAGCTGATGGTGTAGAAGTTCTGCTCACAAACAGAGTCTGCCAAATCAAAGGGGCCTCAGGTCAGCTAGCGATATCAACTCCCTGTCAGCCTCACACCCAGGGCCTGGGAAATGGGAAGGCAATAGACAGCAAGATGCACTGTGAGCAGGAGGGCCCAAAGAAAGCCTGGAGCACTTGGGCTCTTTCCAGTGGGTGCCCTGAGCCTTGTTCTCTAAATGATTTCATCTTCGCATCCTTTTTAAAATAACCCACCAGAGAACAGAGAGCATCTGCAAGCAGGGTCTTCTCCTCCACCTGTCTACCATCATCCTAGTTGAATATAAGATCCTTCAGAGTGCCAAAGATCTACAGATGTTCACAGTTCAGTGTTCAACCATGGTGCCTGGCACTGGGCTCAGAACATCACAGTTCCCCCTTTCTTAACCATACTCCAAGTAACAAGGCCATTTCGGAATCCTCACATGTTGTATAGGAATGGTGGCAGTGACAATATTTTCTGCCTCCTCCACCCCTGACTCTATTTGGAGCCTGCAGGAAGAGTCACTCCATTAGTAAGAAATATTGAAGGCAGAGAAGCTTGCTACAGATGCAAAAGTTCATGCTTGGCTCATCTCTCACCTGCACATCCTTCGCCCATCATCTGTCTATTTTGAGATTTGTCTGAATCATACTGACAAATGCCACGTGTAAGGAAGGGTTTTTGACCCCCACCTATACTGCTTCACCAAATGAAAACCAGACCTCACTTGTCATCTGTTTTTCTGCTTTTTGGGATCCCTCAAATTTCCCAGCAGCCCGAGCTTTCCCTCCTTCCGTGCCTAATGTCTGCTGAAGGCACCAAGCCATAACTCTTCACAGACACATGAACTGGTGAGAACAGAGTTCCCATGTATCTCATGCAGAGATGAAAAACATTTTTCTCTTTGCATTTAATAATTCTTCACCCAAGTTTTAGAGTTACCTTAATAAATTACTCTCATACCTCAGTCCTTAAAAAAAAATCTTGTGGTAAAAACCAACAACAAAACAAAACATGATTTAAAGTTTTTTTTTGTTGTTGTTGTTTTTTTTCAATTTATCATGACTTCCAAGAAAATAACATTACATTGTGTTAGGATAAAATTTAATGGACTGCTGGGTATAGTGGCATACACCTGTCATCTCAACTTTTTGGAGGCAGCGGAAAGTGAATCTCTGAGTTTGAGGCTAGCCTGGTCTACAAAGCAAGTTCTAGGCCAGCTAGGGTTACATAGTCAGACTCTCTCTCTTAAAAAAAAAAAAAAAAATCAATGGACTGTATAAAACAGAGTTCAAGGAAAATAATTACATATAATTTCTGACCAAGAGGAATTTCCTTTTTGTTGTTGTTGGCTTGTTTTGTATCCCTGACTGGCCTGGAGCTGTGTAGTCTAGGCTAGCCCGAACCTCCTAATGCTCATGTCTCTACTTCTTGGCAGCTAGGATTACAGGTATGTGACATTTTTTTAAAATGGGAAATAGCAAATACAAACCCATGTTACTTAAACACAACTAAAAGAATAACATAATTGCTCTGTTCATAACTGACAAAATTACATGTCAAAAATCTATGCTTTGTGATTTATGCAAAATGAGGCATGAACTGAAGGTCAGATTATCAATGAAATGTTTGGAGATAGTGCAAAATTTCTCAAAAACCTGTTAAATGCACAAATGCAAAAAGTGTGAAGATTTTTGCATGAGAGGACTAACTAGGGTCAGGCAGGGGATATGGGGTCACTGAGCCCACACTGGTCCAGCCAGCCTTCAGGAAAATGGTTACCAGGGATGGGGCTCTGTGTTGCCTGGAATAGGAGTCCCACACAGGGAAATAGGCATAACTAGGGACAAATCAGGCTAACTAGAGGAGCCACAAGGCCCTGCCAGCACCACCTACTCATCCATACTGATGAGCTGACCAAGGAGGCAAGAGCAACTTTTACCAAAGCAGAATTCAGCACAGGGTGTGCCTGGTATACAAAGAAGCAGTGAGGGAAACACATTTCTCCCTGAGGGGCCCCTGAGAGATCTGGTCACAGGGACCCAGAGCTAGAGCTGATGTGAAGGTAGGACAGTTAGAAAGACTTGGTCCCCTCTGGGAGGTGGCAATGTGGTGGGGGGAAACCAGCTCCACTTGTTTTTTTTACCTGTGTGGACTTATCAACTTCTCTCTACCTCTGCAAGACTGTTTCCTTCCCCCAGGGCTCCAGTTAGAGTGCCTGTAGCCCAGAACAAACACATCTAATAAGTGACTTAACAGCATTTACTATTTAATCAACACTACTTCCTACTCAGGTATCAGCCTATGATTTAGCTTGCCTTTCATTCTGTTGTTCTCACCAGCCACTGTGTCAAGACAAAGAAGTGCAAATGAGCTAAAGAGATGAGGCCACCTTTGCTTCCAAAACAGTATATATGGGCCTAGGGAGGTGGCTTAGCTGGCAAAGTGCCAAGTGTGGGAACTGGAGCTTTGATCCCTAGAGCCCATAGAAAAGCCAGGTGGGAGCAGCAGCCAGCCACCCATACTCCCAGCAAGGGAGGCAGATGTAGGGAATCCCTGTCGCAAGCTGGCTACAACCATGAGCTCTAGGTAGAAAGAGACTCTCTCAAGATATATGAAGAGTGATCAAGGAAAACACCTCTGGGTTCTCCACAAGCACACATACATATGAACATGCAAACACATACACATTTACACAATACAAGGTCCTTCTGTTCCTAGATTTGTATTATATTTTAAAGGGCATTAATCCAGGGTTGCTCAACTTCACACAGTTGTGCATAATAATTTGTATACAATCTTCATTCTGTCTTTTTGCTAGCTCTGGTGTCACCTATGTCCCACAATAAGAGGATAATATCCATGTATTATGGCTTTTCAAATGTCGCTACTTTGTAAAATTTTGATCAGCTGGTTTTATAAAGGAAGCTATCTAACTACTGGAAATGTAAAAAGAACCACTTGCCATAAATTAAAGGCAACTGCAAAATACATACATGTGAGATTGCTAGTTTCAAATTCCCAGCAGAGCCCCCCCCCCCAACAGCTTTGTAGTAAGGGAGGCCAACAAGTTAAATATTGTCAAAGGCTTCCCAGTACCCAAGATGCTCAGATTCCTGCTCCCCTTCCGGGTATTGGTGGGATGAAAGAACAGAAACAGGGAAGGATGAAAGAATTGAAACAGTGCATCATCCTCGTTATGTGTTTCAATTCCATCTTTGACAGTTAATGATATAAAATCACCTTTCTTCCCAGAGGTTTGTGCCCTGTCCTTCAGACAACCCTGACATAACTCCTGTGGACAGCAGACTGAACTGAAATGTGGATTACGGGTCAGGACAAGACACCTGGCTCCCAGACTGACCAGTTCTGAAACATTGCTTGAGTTTTCACAATGCCACCTGCTTATGTATGCACCAGATGGGAGCCACACAGGTCCTAGATGCCCAAACAAAGTGCCATTTAAATCAGACAGGTCGGCAGGCTTCTCCAGGGCTGCTTGCTTATTTGTTTTATCACTTCTTTTTTCTTTCTGAACTTTTATAATCAAAATGAAGCAAGATCTTAAAGTTGGAAAGGACCTCAGGACAGGCTCATCAATATCTGAGCTGTCTACTATAGCAGTCCATAGCTCATGTGACTATTTAATCTTACCTTTAGATTCATTAGGATAATTCATTTCCTCAAACCAGTCACCTTCCCATGCTCTGTGGCCCCATGGAGCTTGAGGGTCCCATACTGAACAAGGCAGTTACAGAACAAAGCCACCATTGCAAGGTGCTCTGCTGGGTGGGGCTGGTCTTTCCAGTCCACACTTTCCTAAAGGAGACACTGCAATCCATAAGTGTTCTCCTGCCCTGGTCCCACAGCTAGAAAAGAGGCAGAATGGCTCCATCGAGGGACATGCTCCAAACTAAAGCTGACAGACCAAACCCAGGCCTGCCTCGATGTCTGGGAAACCCAGGTTTGTTTTGTGTACCTTCATTCACAGTTCCTAGGCTCTACTGAGGGTATCTTGGCCTCTCACAGTCAACACAGTTTCCTACCTGAGCCAAGGCTGAGATGATGTGCAGGGCACTCCTCTTGCCCAGAAGTGTCAAAGATATCCCTCCAGAGGGGATAGGGCCAGGGTGTTGTAGCAGGACAAGACACCATCCATAGATAACGTGCTCAGGGAAACTTACATCTGTGAGGCTTTGGACAACTTCAAAACTGGTCACATTCTCATCCCACTTCTCTCGCAGGCCCCCAGCAACTGGCTTCACACAGTCCCACACCTCTTCCAGTGTCCCACACAGAATCCCTTCTCCTCGATACCTGGAGCACAGAAAGGAATTTGACCCAAGACATCAATCAAACTTATCTTGGGATTCTATCTTATAAGCATCACATGCCTGTCAGATATAAGGCTGGCCTGGCAGAAAAGGCACTATGTGCTAGCCCACCTCCCCTCCAGCCTGCAGAAACAGGTGCTAAGCCTTCAAAGAATATGACTTGCTAGAAATGATTCAAAACAGCATCCATCTCTGGAAGATGACTGATCACAGAGTCCTGTGGATTAGAATCTTTCAGGAGGCAAACCCAGAGCCACCAGGAAGGGATCTGGGTCCCTGTCAAGCTTCAATAGAGGTTTACACTTACAGATTCCCTGGAAACTCCACAGATGGCCTCCAGGAAACTGAAACTCCATTCTGTCAAAAGGCACAGAATCATAGAATTTTAGAGCTAGAAAGGGTCTGGGAATAGAGACCTCTAGAAATGATTCTTCAGGGTGGCCTAACCCTTTCCTGGCAGAGCTGCTCCCACAGCAAGTAATGGGGAAAGAGCTTCTGATGGGCCGACTCCCCAAGAGCTGTGGGAGGCTTTCCAATTGCTTTAAACGCCACCACGCATTTTGTTTCCCTTAGTAATTTAGAGCGATTTGTTAAAAATCAGAAGTGTCAAGGAAGGAACAGTATTTCCCAGATATTCTCTGAGAAGACACAGAGAAAGGCTTGTGCTATGCTGGACAGAAGAAAGATTTGGCGCCTGGAGTTTCAGGGCCAGTCCTAACCACATACCAGCCAGGTGACCTTGGGCACGCTTCCCAAAGAAAGGGGTAGGGACCTTCTGCAGTCCAGGTGAGCGCAACAGGCCCAGTGCTTATTAAAGCAGCTACCCTCAGTGGAATAGCTCTCAATCCACCTCTGGAGTCTGGGGTGCATAAAATTTCAAGGAGAGGAGAAGTCTGGGGCTTAAGAGACCCAGCCCCTGGGTGCCGTCTCCAGACCCCTTCCCGCCTCACTCACGGCTTCCCGGCACGTCTTCCAACCCGACGTGTCCCGCCGGTATTGGAGCACCTTCTCCGCCACTGCCTCGCTCTCCTGCGTGGCCTGAGCCAAGTCCATGGCGCCCGCTTGTAGAAAGGGACCCAGATGTCCAGCACCTTGGGCTGCAAGCCGGAAAACTGGGCTCTGGGCGGAGCCTGGAGTCCGCCCCCCGTCTCCACATTAGGATTGGTCCTCGCTCTCAGACGATCCCGCCCATTCCTCAGATTGGCAGGTTCTGGAGGTTGAAGGGACGACCCAGCTGGGCGCGTCACCCCGGTCTCTGAGCCTGCGCGTATCCGAGCGCCCGCCGGCTCTGGCCGCTCTGGGGCGTGGGGACCACGAGAGTGCCGGGAATGAAGCCGTGGGCTGTTTACGGTTTGGATTTTTTCCTACGTGCTCGGAGGTTTCAGGTCCCGAATGAAACTGTGCAATTTGCATCACAAACAACTTCCTAGGGAGAAGGTGCGGCACCGGTGACCGGCGAGTTGGAGGAGGGGATCTACCTGCTGCTGCGGGGGGTGGGGCAGGGCTGCGCGAGTTCTTTGCCTTAGATGTGGAGGCCGGGGTAGGTGGAAGCGCCCCGATTCCCGCCGTTTTGACTTGGCTACCTGGTGTCTTCATGTTTGACCCGGAAGATGCGAAAACCTTTGTCGTATCAATTTGGTTCCGAATGTTCAGAGACCTCTAAGTAGACATGTGCAGCAGTGTCGTACACTGGCACCAAGGAGAGGCTCTGGCTTTCCCTAAGAGTTATTATCCACACTCTGGAGATGGGAGCTGGAGGAACAAGAGTTTATAAGCCTGGATGGGCTATAGAATGAGTTAAAGGCCAGCCTGGGCAACTTAGACCCTTGTCTCAAGTAAAAAGTAAAGGCCTGGGGACATAGCTCAGTGATAACATGCATACCCAGCATGTGCTAGGACTTGGCTTCAATCCCCAGCGTCACAAAATAAATAAGCAGATAGAAAGGGCTTTTACCTGTAAATTCTGGACCTCTAGGTAGCCAAGCCAGATGAGTGTGGAACCTTCTCCCTGCAAAAGCAGCCCAGATTTCCTCCTCTTCCAACCTGTCTTTAACTGAATTTTTGAAAGGGTCTAGTATACATAC
>NW_008355786.1:8512-13529 GCF_000622305.1 Nannospalax galili | reverse complement strand
TTTCTTTTGCTCTAAAGGCTTGGGAGAGTGGTGTAGGTGGTTACATGGCTTGAAAGTCCTTTTGGGAAGCACTGAAAGACTACCAGAGAAGACCTGGGTGATGAATCCACTGCCTTGAGGTCCACACCCAGTGTTGTGTGGGCAGGTCTCTGAATCTTCCCACCAAGGTGAGAGGTTATAATGACAGGTGTCTCTCTACTGTTGTGAACAGCTTGTGTAGTAACACAGGTAATTGTTCTAGGAGTCATAAAAGATGTGGGTCATTTAACCACATTTAAAAATTAAGCACATAAAGTTATAAAAGATAATCTGAGATGAAATCTGGACACATTTTAACTAAAGGTACATTGTCTTGTACAAAGGGCATTAAATCATTAACATTTCAAGCAAACACAGTGCAAAAAGAATGCATCATACATGGAAAGGTACTTCATGGAAAAACAACTTCACACAGAAAGATGCAGAAGCTCTGACACAGGGAATTATAAATTAAAATAAGATTTTTTTTAAGTTACCCAGTGGAGAAACATGACAATGTTTGTTACTACTAGGTATTAGTAACAGCGTAGACAAATGGTTTTTCCACTCTGTGGATCAGAGTGTACATGGGTGTAACATTCTGGAAATACAGCAGTGACACATGTTAGCATTTCTCTGTACTTGTTCTTTGACCCAGCAACCTTCCTGTACAGAGACATTTAAGATTAACCTTGCATCTGTAAGGAACCCATTTGTCAGTGCATTAAAGCCACGTTACAGGATACCCATTTTGTGGGATGTAACCTAAAATGTAGCACAGCTGAGGGAAGTGAGGCTGGTGAGGTGGAGGAATTGCTCAAGAAAACAGAGGCCCAGTCTAAGTCCAATGTGGCTCGACTGGAGTCAGTTTTCCTCACCAGTAGCCATTTGCTCTTTGGAGAACATAGTGTTTAAAGCTTAACTGAGTATAATTTTTACCTCCTTCTAATACAATCTCTGTGAACTAATATGGAAAGATATTCATATATTACATTATATAAATAAGTAAAAAAAAAAAAGTTGAAGGGTAACAGTGTTGTGGATAAGAAGGCCTTGAGGCTGGAGATGGCTGAGTGGTTAAGACAGTGAATTACTGTTCCAGAGGACCTGAGTTTGATTCCCAGCACCACTTTGGGCATCTCACAACTGTCTCCAGTTCCAGGGGAATCTAACACCTCTGGCCTCCAAGGGCACTCCCCCACAACAAACACGTAGTTAATAAAATAATAGAAATGAATCTTAAAAGAAGGCTTATGCTTGGAAGCCAGGCATGGTGGCACAAGTCTGTAATCCCAGTACTCAGGAGGCTGATGCAGGAGGATTGCCACAAGTTGATGCTGATCTACATATTGAGTTCCAGGTTTCCACTTTAAAAAAAATTTATAATTATCTTTGACCCTTGTTCCTCCCCCTGCCCCACCCCAAATTTGTGGTCCTGGGTAGACAAATATTTGGAGAAGCAAAGTTTGTGCCCAAGGCCTGTGGCACATTGGCAGCAGAGAGTAGGGGAGATAAGGGACAACTTGGAGCTGTTTTGCTACTAGAGGTTGGCCCTGGGCAGAGAGAGTGAGGCAGAGAGAGAGGCTGGCCAGAGCAGAGGGGAGCTGAGCACTGCTTACACAGTGCTCCTGGGACCCAGGCAGTGGCTCCTTTACAGTCTGCTTGAGGCTATAGGTTACAGCTGAAAGGGAAAGGTTAATGACCTAGCTCAGCAGGTTCTACTGATCAGTGCCTTCCTACAAGGTCCTAGCCTCTCAGTCCCCTCCCCTCCCCCACCAGGTGCCCAGCAGACCTCACAGGAGCGCTAGCTGACTTTCAGGGCAGGAATGTTGCAAGGCACTCAGTATGTTAGCTCCGGAGAGTGCCCGGGAGTTTATTAAGCAAACAGGGAAACATCTGCTTATCCTTCCCTTTGCAACAACTGATGGTCACTCAAGCTTACTGCTTGCAAGGTGCAGCCCTATGCACTCTTATCTGCATCCACTCAGTTAGCACTCACAGCACCATGAGGTAGAGGCTAGTGGCTACCATGAACTGGGAAAAGGTAAAAGAAAACAATCACTTGCAAACCAAAAGGAGAGAAGGAAATCACATGTGCACCCCACCCTCATGTCAAAGTAGCTGCAAATGCCCCCCAAGGGAAGCAAGGGTTTCAGAGGTGTGCAGCAAGCTTTGCTCTAGATTTGCTGATATTATAAGTTCTGAAATGCAAGTATCCAAAAGATGTATTCCTTGCTTAGGAAGATGTTTATTTACCACACTGTCGTCTCATGAGTTAAACAAAAACACCTGTTCTGATCTCTGAGCCTAGAGAGACGTTTGTTATGCAGTGGTTTTAGGACAGTCTTTTATTTTTCTTTTTGGTCTTGTTGAGGCTGGGTTTCCCTGTAGCCCCTGCTGTCCTGGAACTCACTATGTAGACCAGGCTGGCTTCAATTTCAGAGATCCACCAATCTCTGCCTCCCGAATGCTTGGACTAAAGGTGTGCACCACCACACCTGACTAGGACAGACTTTTTAAAAGATTTTTATTTTTAATTATGTGTGTGGAGGTGGGGTATGTGCACATGAGTGCAGGTGCCCAGGGACACCAGAAAATGGCATCAGGGCTCCTGGAGCTGAAGTTACAGGTAGTTGTACGTATCCTAACATAGGTGCTAGGAATGGAACTTGGGTCCTCTGCAAGAGCAGCACCTGCTCTTACTGATTAAGCCATCTTTCCAGCCATGCTCCTCTCAATAAGGAGTTTGATGACAGGGTAGAACTGACAATCTCCTTTGCTCTGAATCATTACTAAAATACCCAGGCATTGTGTGAAACCACAGTTATGCAAAACTACCTTGATAAGGCAACTTGGTAGCTTTCTGTTACTTAGATAAGGGCTTGGATTCCTGGAGTGAAGGAGATTAGCAAGCAGTACTTTTGGTCTGGAGCTTCTTGGGAACCCATCCACAATGATGCTGTTGACTCATTAATAGAATGAGCAAAGGCACTGAACAGGCAAATGGCCCAGCAGCTTATGGTGAGACGCAAACAAAAAAAGAACAAATTAATTAAACCTGCTTAGCCTACTTTTTTTTTTTTTTTTATCAGATTGACAGATTGTTATGTACTGTTAACAAGATTAAGTTTGGTGAGACTGTAAGAAAAACACCCCATCACCTACTGCAGTCAGTATAGCATTTGACTGCAGCTTAATAAATTCAGGTTTTTCTTTTTCTTTTTTTTTTGTTTCCTGTCTAAAACAAAACTTAATAACTACATGATTAGAAGAAGCATTTCACTACAGCTTTAACATATTCAGTAACACACTCCAGAGCAAGAGTACATCTCTTTCACAAGTGGCTGTAAGTTTCTGGGTTCACAGTTGAATTAATAGTTATACAATATTGAACTCAGTATAAGCCCTGTAAGACATTAAACTGAGCGAGTTTTTAATCTTTATAAAATATCTCCATTTCATTTTAGAATATTTTGTTCCTTACGGAAAGACTCATTGTATTTGCAACTAACACTGAGATGTTGGTGCATGCATCTCTAATCTGTATGTATCTGTTTATTACTAGTCATAATCAGTTGCACTTGGATCCTTGGCACCTGTGTTTGTCTATAAAGTCATTGGGTAGATTTCAATGGTAATATTTTTCACCTCTACTAATTAGGATGATGTAAATTTCCATGCTTCCTCCTCAAATATAATGCATTTTTTAAATTTGTTGATTTTTTTTTTGTGTGTGTATATCACACAGAACATCCCAAACCATCTTATTCATCTCTATACCCACTTCCCAGATGGCACCCTCCCATAGCCTTCCTCCCCCAACCAGAGTCCTTATACTCTAATATCCCTGTTACTATCTGCGGTGTTGTTGGCACCCCAGCCATAACCCACTGCTTGCCCTTCTGGTGGATCTAGTCAGCCTATCTAGAGGGCTTTGTTTTAGGAGGGTTAGCTGTTCTTCATCTAGCAGCAATCAGCTGTCAGTATTCCTTTAGATAAGATTGGGGTCTGCTGTTCGTTTTCTCAGTTCTATACTAGCTTACTCTCTGGGAGTCCCTTTGGCCACCCTGGCCAACAACTCAAAAGAAGGTATCTCCTATCTGGCATTGTTGCTTGTTCTGTAGCCTTTAGCTATGCACATGAACTCTTAAGAAATTATATTGGCCCCTTTAATCTTTGGTTATACTTTCCTTTTGGCTGTTTAAGGCCATACATTTGGCCCAGATAAGCCAATTTGTTTTTACTCTTAAGGTCCTTTGAGGATCTGTTCCTCAGGGGTCACATGGGCTTGGGAGGAGCCCCTGGCTCCATTCTTTTACCAGTTCCGCCTATGTGAAGATAAGTCAAAGGTCCTCCTCGACCATGGATGGCTTCACTTGGAAGCATGGAGGAACTGATTCCTCTTTTTTGACCCTCCTCTTTATAGACTGGACACTGGTCCAAGTCCATCTGGTGGGGGCTCCTTGGCCTCCTTGATCAAGAGGACAGGTGACTCACCACAATTACAGGACATTTTGAGAGATGCTCATAGTCCCCTGGAACTAGTCGACCTAGGAGGGCAAGGAGCAAAAATTGTCCTTTATGTCCCTCTGACCAAATTATTATAGGCCTCAAAGTATGTCAGTTTGCAGGGGTCTCTCCCTCTCTTCGCAGGTCGTTGGCCACCGGTCCACGAGGGCAGGGGGAGCAGAAGCGGCGAATGGAGTCAGGATGGCCAGTGAGCACTGATGGAAGAAAGCCCTTCCGGGGAGAAACAGCTCTAGACACAGTGAAACAGCTCCGTTTATTCAGTGGGAGAACTAGAGAAATTATAGTGTGGAGGCAGCAGCCAAAGCCTCAGCTGATAGGTGCTCATAGTATGCTTTATTTACATGTGGTAGTGGGCTCCTATCATCCGACTATCAGGCAATGCCTGATTATCATATAGAAAAAACCTGGGGGTAGTTTTTACTCCAGGTAACTATGCCAAAGGTCATGTTCCAAATAAGGTCAGGCATCC
>NW_008355786.1:5594-6464 GCF_000622305.1 Nannospalax galili | reverse complement strand
GTATCATTGACGCACAAGAAGAACAGGTTTTAACAATGCATTTAAGTTGTCTGAGGGGAATGTGGGGGAATCTGAGATGGAGCCCTTGTAAATTAAGATGGGTGGCATGGTGGAGGTTTTGGGCATCTGTTATGCTGGCAGGGAAAGTTCCAGCGGTGGCTGCTTTATCTGCTACGGCATTTCCTTTAGTAAGAGGTCCTGGGAGAGAGGAGTGGGACCTGATATGCTGGACAAATAATGGAGCCACTCTCTTTTGTAACAGTGTGGAAATTTTAATTAGCAGAGGTGAGATGGGGTTACCATCAAGTTTAATAAAGGAACGACCTAGCCATGGAAGTAAATTAACAGCATAAATGTTATCAGAATAAAGGTTGAAGGGCTTATCAATTTTATCAAGAGCCATATTGATAGCAAAGAGCTCTTTATACTGTGGGAGGTTGAAAATATATCATAGGTGGGTCATTAGGGGAGTCATATATGACCAGTGCTGCCCCCT
Source organism: Nannospalax galili (assembly GCF_000622305.1). Taxonomy (NCBI): domain Eukaryota; kingdom Metazoa; phylum Chordata; class Mammalia; order Rodentia; family Spalacidae; genus Nannospalax; species Nannospalax galili. The sequence continues at coordinate 5,968 of NW_008355786.1, read as the reverse complement.
TTTTTCCTCCATCTGTAAAGGCTGTAATAGTCTTTTTTATGGGTTTGTGGCAGAAGAGCCGAGGTGAGAGCCAGCGAAATGCTGGAATAACCAACATCCATTTATCTTCGGGATAGTGATTATCAATTTGCCCTGGGAAGCCTATTAAGCTAATTGAAAAAGAGGAGTGATATGAAAAAGAGGAGTGATGTTTTAGGAGCCATTGTACATCTGATAATGGGAAGTGGATAATAAGGGTATCAGGTTCTTTTCCTACAATTTGTAGGGTCCTCTCTCTTCCTTGATGAATCATAGATGCAAGAGTGTCTACTTCTGTAAGATAGCGAGGAGCACCCCCTACTGGTGTGTGAAGCCATTGTAGTACTCTGTGTGGT
>NW_008355786.1:0-3205 GCF_000622305.1 Nannospalax galili | reverse complement strand
GGGTACCAGGCTAGTGGGCGTTGCCTTGTTATTTGTAAGTTAACAGGAAAAGCCTCTACCGGTGGGATTTGGGGGTCCTGAGGCCATTGAGGCTGGCAACTTCCACTATCCCTAAGATTACACAGTTGCTCTGTGGCTGTAGGGTGTGGCTGGAATGGCGCCACATGCGGTGGCAGCGGAGGTGAAGGGGGAGGGGGATTTATCTGGGGATCTTCGGGAGTTTTTGAAGTCTGGGTTTTAACATCCAGGTTTGTTAAATCAGTCCATGAGGATTCATGGGGGGAAGAGGGTGGTAAAAGTTATTTTTGTTAATGGGTGGGTTTTGTCTGACTTGGTCAATTTTTGTTTTTGGAGCTGTTGAATCTGTTACTAGGCAATCTTCAGGATTTTTTTCTTTATTTTTTAGGGCTGTCCAATCTGATGTTGGGAAATCCTAAAGGTCTTTTTCATTATTTTTTAGGGCTGTTGAATCTGCTGTTGGGAAATCTTTAGTGTCTTTTTTATCGTTTGAACCCTCCCCTTTATTATCCCCTGGTGTTAGTAAGTTTTCCTCAGTCTTAGGTGGGTTTCCTAAGCATTGTTGAATGGCTGCTATTATGGGGAGAAAGGAAAGGGGCAAATGGTGTCTTTCCTGGATTTCCTTTTTATGAGCCAGATAGGCAATGTTGGTCCAGACCTCTGGATCAGAAATGTCTGCTGAGAGGATCCAGGGTGCAAAATGAAATACTTCATTCCAAAATTTTGAGGTTTCCTTTTGGGAAATCTCAAGTTCTTTTGATTTAAGTAAGGCTCTAAGGGAGCGAATTTGGAGGTTTTTTTTGGTGTGATGCTGAATTACCCATTATAGGAAAAGAAGTGTGGTCAGTGGCGTTCAATGTTCCTGGGGCATCCTGCCACCAGGGGATTGATACGTTCTGACGAACACAAGCCTAGCTGCAGATTTAATGGACTGGCAACCGTCCTTGTGACTTTTAACTGGTTGCTGCTCTACCAGATTTTTATGATAGCTTTAAAGGTTACTGCCTACACCCAGTCAGGCTGTTGGTGTCCGGAAAGAGGGCAGGGGGCCTTCGGCCAATATCAGGGAGTCACCCTGACCAAGAGGCTTCAGTTGCCCGCAAACCTTATCCAGACCCTCACGAAGGCAATAACCGAGATAAAGCAGAGAGAGAGAGAGAGAGAGAGAGATGGGGTGGTCCTCTGATGAGTCCCTTCCCCAGGAAAAGGTTTACAGAAAAAAAAAATGGCTTTTTAAAATATTTTTGTTTGTTTGTTTGTATGGTGCAAGCCACCTTGAATTTTTAAGTGCTCTGCAGGGGATAGTTAATTTAAATTCTCACCTAACTGGTTTAGCTTGGGCTTGAGCACCCCAGGGGCAAGATAACAAAACAGATTAGGGAAGTTTACTTTAGAAGTTGACTTTTAGGCTTATATAAAGATCCCTTAGAACTTTGGGGATTTTTGTTTCTAGGGGTGTTGTTTAAGATAGAAAAGGAAAGTGGGGTGAAACGCTGCTTTCTAAGGGAACATGCCTGGGATCAAAACCCCAGGCGATTCCATGTAGTCCACAGCGCAAGCCTGACCGCAAATTTAAGAGATCCGGCAACCGCTCTAAGAGCAATTAAGTGGTCGTTGCATTAGAAAGATGTATAGATAGGGGGTCTTGTCTACACCCGTGTGGGCAGTTGGGGTCCATTAAGAGGGCTAAGAGCCTTTGGCTAACATCAGGGAGTAGCCCTGATCAGAAAGCCTCAGTTGCTTCTTCATCTTTAACGGTCCCATGCGAAGACTCAGACCGAAAATAAAAGGAGGAAAAAGAGGAGAGACTGCCAATCCTCACAGGTGGGATGGCTTGAAGGCAAAGCTGCCTTTATCCTCCTGATGGGAGGTGATAGGAAAAAGAGATTGCCGATCCTCAAAGGTGGGATGGCTTAAAGGCAAAGCTGCCCATTACCCTCGTGATGGGAGGGGTACTCACAAACTCTGCATGTTCCAGGAGCCCCATGTTGGTCGCCAGCTGCGGGGGTCTCTCCCTCTCTTCGCAGGTCATTGGCCACTGGTCCACGAGGGCAGGGGGAGCAGAAGCGGCAAACGGAGTCAGGACGGCCGGTGAGCACTGACAGAAGAAAGCCCTTCCGGGGAGAAACAGCTCTAGACACAGTGATACAGCCCCAGACTCAGTGAAACAGCTCCGTTTATTCAGTGGGAGAACTAGAGAAATTATAGTGTGGAGGCAGCAGCCAAAGCCTCAGCTGATAGGTGCTCATAGTATGCTTTATTTACATGTGGCAGTAGGCTCCTATCGTCCGACTGCTGGGAAACGCCTGATTATCATATAGAAAAAACCTGGGTGTAGTTTTTACTCCAGGTAACTATGCCAAAGGTCATGTTCCAAATAAGGTCAGGCATCCGTGCTTGGTGGCACTTTCCAGGTAAGCCAGGAAGAGAGCAGGAGGCCTCCTGCTGAAAAGGGGAGTCCTTCCATTTGGCGCCGAGCCCCTTAGGGCTATTCGGACATGGAGAACTACAACCCTACAGCAGGGTTTCCCAACATCAGTTAAACATCCAAGAGGGTTAGTCCCACCATTCTGCTACTTTTACTTACTGTGTGTCATGTAAATAAATCTTGGGCAAAGATCAGTTTTTCTCAGATAAACCTTACATAGACATATATTTCTTGATCTGCTATATATAATTTGTCAGTAGGTTGTAGGAGTAATATGGTTCCCTCTGGTTTTCAAAACTAGCTAGGCATTGTTTATCTCTCGGATTGTCTCACCCCTCCATCATGGTTTTCCCACTTAAGGTGCCCCCATTTTCCCCCTTTCTCCCTTAATAATACTCTTCTCCTACGGTCCTACCTCTCTTGAGCTCCTCCTTTCCTTTATCTCCTAGGTTAGTTGTATACCCTTCCCTTACCCCTCCATTAAACTAACCCAATTTTTATCTATATCTCCCTTATTTTCTCCCTTAGTAGCATCCGTCTCCTACTCTTCTTCTCTCTCAGGCTCCTTCTTTCATCACTTTGCCCCCCTGGTTCCTTTTCCTATTCTGATTCCTTCAGTTACATCAGTGTATATACTTATCAGGGTTTGGTTCTAGGATCCACATATGACAGAGAACATATGTCATTTTTTTTTTCTGAGTCTGTGTTACTTAGTATAACAGATCCTAGTTCCATCCATTTACCTGCAAATTTCATGAT
>NW_008355785.1:513231-513798 GCF_000622305.1 Nannospalax galili | reverse complement strand
GTCTGAAGTGTTGGTGCTGAGCAGGGTAAAGACTGCCATGAGAATGACAGAAAAGGGGGCTTCAGGTAGACATCTGTGGCGTGCATCTTCCACTAGGTCATGGATTTCTCTCCACGTGATCTTGTGTGGCTTTGGATGACGTTTCTGCCTCTTTCTTTTCTTTGTTTCTGCCAGGGTCATGCGAGCCATCTTCTTCGTGGGTGGGGAGGTGTCTGACATTTCTAGCTGGAACCCAGATAGGCTTTGGTTGATCCTGTGGAAAAATACAAGCAAATCCTCTCCCTGTTGTTAACAATGGATCTGGTCCTTTCCAGAATCCATCAAAGGGGACTCTCCATTTGACCATGATGGGAGGTACTGGGTGTGTTTGAGCCCAGTGTCGGGTGATGGGAGGAGCATCTGTCCCTCTAATATACTTTAAGTGCATCAAGGGTAAACAAGGCTAATGTTAATTGAATATTGGGAGAATATGTTGTTTGAGCCTGTCTTTTTAATTGGTCCTTTAAGATTTTGTGTGACCTTTCCACAATGGCTTGTCCCTGTGGGGTGTAAGGGGTGCCAGGGTGA
>NW_008355785.1:478103-510079 GCF_000622305.1 Nannospalax galili | reverse complement strand
CCTCTTAGTTTGCATTAGGCATTCATCTCTAAATAAGGCTTCCCATTGTACAAATAATGGACTGGGGAGTGTAGATCTACAAATATCTCTCCAATCTTGAGGAAGCAGGTTAGTATTAAATGTTTGCAGTATGGATTTAGTCCAAGGAGCATGAATTCCATCCTACCTTACAGCCTGTCTCAAATCTTTAAGCTTTGCTGCAGGGAGTGGATACCAGTTATGACGCTGGAATGGGTTTGAAACTGTTGTGATGAATCCTTGAGCGCAGAGGGAGGTGGCTCTGCACTCAGGACATGTTCTGGTCTCCCTGGTCTCCATGCTGCCCCCAACCAGCTTTTGAATGTCACTTACACTTTGTGTTTTTATGATTTTCTCTGGAGAATTAAAATAATGCTACTTTCCACATCAGAGGGTTGAGAAAACTTCAAGGAATGTGTGTAATTAGGAGGACAACAGTGATTCACAATTGTCAGTCAATTTTTCCATTCATACACTTGACCCCAAGAAGACAGCAAAGTAAAACTAAGTAAATGCTGATCAGTAAGAATATTGGATCTCAGTGACGTGGTTAATGTGGTGACACTGCTCATTCCTGTTCAGAATCCTGTGACTATGGAGACAAATGTCCATGAGCAGAAACAGGCAGAGTCACTTCCACTGTCTGGACAAGAAAATGGTCCACATGCCACAGACTGTAAATGGAACACTGGTCATTGTTTTCTTCTGTAGCATCAATTAATAGATCTCTACACTGAAGACAGTTTAGAGACAAACACACAGTTCTCAAGCATGTGAATACAGACACTAGCCATCAAATATTGGAGCGTTCATGTACCAGTAAATCATGGAATTTGCTGGAGTTTTTGCATGCCTCTTTTCTGTGCTCTGTAAGTGTTTTATGCAGTGAATATAGTCATGTTTCGCTCCCCACCCTAACCCATATGTGCATGCATACATAAGTGTGCATGATATTTGGTAAGCTTTACCTCTTAATTTGCTCTTTCTGGTCTATCATTTTATCCTTATGGTTCATGTATTGTAATGATTGATGCTCGTGTCCTTGTGAAATGCCACAGACACATACTTTTTATTAGGATGAAACCGTCCTTAGATTACAACTTAACACTAAGATTACAAATTCATTTAAAAGTAATTTGTTCATGGTGTGGGTGGATTGTCCTTTTTCCCCTATGAGAAGCAACAATCAGTTTGCTCTGTCACTGTGGGGTGAAGCGCTCTCTCTCTCTCTCTCTCTCTCTCTCTCTCTCTCTCTCTCAATTTCTGTCACTTTTCAGTGTTTCTCACAGGCAACAGCACCTCATACTTAGTGATGTCTTCTGAGAGACACAGACTCAGAATTCAACCTTCATCAGGAACATCGTGATGCATTAGGATATCTCACTGAAAGATATCATTGGAGTCAACAAAAACATTCCTTAGCAGGGTCAGCCATGTGGCTCAGGATGACTTCATACTGCAGACCTCAAGTAATTCTCTTGCTTCAGCCTCCCACTGAGATTGCAGATCTGCAGGTGTACATTGTACCAGTGGCCACAAAAATTTTAGCTAATTACTCTGATCAGCGGAATGTTTGTTGCTATAATTTAAAGGAAAATTTAGTCAATGTCAGAATGGACTATAGAGATTTGACAGTGGGAATCATGTTCTTATCACAGATAATAACGGGAATTTGGGGAAATGTCTCTCTTCTTTCTTACTATTTAGAGTACTCTAAACAGAAATATACAAAGAGGGCCACAGATTTAATTCTCACACACCTGCTCATAGCCAACTCCTTGATCATTCTCTTTAAAGGAGTGCCCCAGACAGTAGCAGCTTTTGGCTTACAACAGTTCTTAAATAATTTGGTATGCAACCTTTTTTTTGTATATTGAAAGAGCTGGCAGAAGTGTGTCTATTGGCACCACCTGCCTTTTGAGTGTCTTCCAGGCCATCACTATCAGCCCCAGGAACTTACGCTGCAAGGATCATAAAGTGAAAAATCCAAAGTATGTTAGCCACCTCCTTTCCCTGTTTTGGGTCACATACATGGTGGTAAATTTCATTTTCCCTCTATATGACTATATTGAAATGAGTAGTTAAAACAGGACAGAGAAAAGAGATTTTGAATTCTGCACCATTGACGGTCGTAATCCACTCACAGCATTACTCTATGCAGCACTACTAGTGTTCCCTGAGGTTCTGTTCTCTGTGCTTATCATCTGGTCCAGCAGCTCCATGATTGTCATCCTGCACAGACACAAGCAGCAGGTTCGACACATCCGAAGCTCTCATGTCTCCTGCAGACCCTCCCCTGAGTCCAGAGCCACCCACAGCATCCTGGCCCTGGTGTTCACGTTTCTGGCATTTTATACCATCTCCTCCATCTTGGGTGCTTTCGTTGCTATTTTATACAATCCAAATTGGTGGCTGTTGAAAATCAATCGCCTTATTTCTCTGTCTTTTCCCTCTTTTGGACCCTTTGTTCTTAGGACTCAGGATTCCTGTCTATCCAGAGCCTGTTTTATCTAGATTTAAAAAAAAGACAAGGCTTTTGGTAGCACACAATCCTGTCCCCAGTCAGCTTGCCAGCTCAATCCTCAGAAAACTCACCCAAGAAGATCCTTTGCTTCTCATACCCTCAAACTCCCCAGTGTTTGGAGACAGAGGGGATTTACCTAGAGTCAGTGATGGTTATCTGGCCCAGTGCAGACATTAGTTAATGATGGTGGCACTGGTTTCAGCCAACCTAGGATCCTCTTTTGGATCTTCTTTCTTTCAAACTGGGCAGAAGGTTCAGCCTTGTGATTTCTCAAAAAAAAATCTCCTAATCCTTTCATATTTTTGCACAATATCTTTTGCACACAATGCAATTCATTAGTCACTCTTCATCTTCAAATCACCAATACACCAGTTTTTTTGGAAAGCAGCCTTCTTCAGGTGAACCCCAAAGTATATTGGGGTTTCTTTAGCTGATTGAAACCACAGCTTACTGAATTGGTCAGATGAGGGCTGGCCCATTTCAGCCTATGTGTTACAAATGTCAGGTCCCTGCCTTTAATCAGCTGATGTGATCTTTGGCTTGCCAAGCAGCTGGGAGCACAGCTGTCCCACTGAGTCTATCAGATGTGTGTGCAAGCATGTGTTAGTAGCATTAAACATGTGTTAGTACCATTAAAAATGAGTTTTTCTGTATGAAACAGTATATTTTAAAATGAAATGGAGAGCTTTTTTAAAGGTTAAAACATCCTTCAATTTTAGATCTTATAGGGTTTATACTGAGTTTAATATTGTATAACTGTTTTAATTCAACTGTGAACCTAAAAATTTAAAGCCAATACTGAAAGAGATACATATTTTCTCTTGAAACTGTTATTGAATATGTTAATGGTATAATGGAATGGTTCTTCTAATCATGTTATTAAATAAATAGTTAAAAATTAGAATGAAACAAACAATTAAATAAATAAATAATAAATGAGTGTAGACTCTGGTAGATCAACTGCCCTCCAGTGCATGGCCACACATCCAGGCCACATGGACAGCACAAATTGAACTCAGTGTGTTTAAAAGAAAAAGAGGTCTCAGGCATTGTCTCTCATCTTTAATTCTGGCATTCTTGGATCTCTATGAGATCAAGTGCAGCCTGATCAATACAGTGAGTTCCAGGCCTGCTGGGGCTACAGGATGACCTTGTCTCAAAAATAAGAAAGTTGCCGAAATCCCATCTCTCCTGCCCCTGCCTTGGAGCCTTCACTAGATCCTCCCAGTACTCCAGGGCTCAGGCATCCCTGCTTCCAGGGAGAAGGCTTCATATACTGCTCCACTTCCCTCTCTTTGGAGCTTGGACCCATTCCTCTGAGACTGCCTGAGCCAACCTCCTGGGGTGAGGTGCCCAAATCCTTCCATACCCATGCCCCTGCTTTGGGATCATCCCTGGTCCCAACCACCATTTCGGGCTCAGGCTCCTTGGTGGGTGATAGAGGCCCACACATCCTGTCTCCAGTGTCTGTCCATGGGGAGTTCTTCTTGCTTGAGAGTTTCTGAATCAGCCTCCTGGACTGAGTTACCCAAATCAGGCCACACTCATTCCCCTGATAGGCAACCATCTCTGGTCCCAAACACTGTGGCAGGGCTTGTGCTTCCCTACTGGCTAGTAGGGGTTGGCCGGTTTTATGCTCCTCCCTCTTCCTTGGAACTTGGCACCTAACTAGCCAAGTTTCCTTCTGACTAGCCAGGGTTCCTTCACTCTCCTGGAGAACTCCTGAATATCCTTCCTGGCTTTATCTGGTCCTTTCAACATAACACCAAAGGAGAGAACATGAAGTCAAGACCAACCTGTTTTTCATACTTGATAAGAAAGCAACCAAGAAACATCAGTAATACAAACAGAATCAAACTTCAACAAAGGCAGGTTTGAATTTCATACCAGAATCACAAGCATCGAAAGAAATTCCGATGCCCAAACCACAACAAAAATGTTATAATATGAAAATTAGAAACAGTATGTCTCCTCCAAACACCACCAGCCCCACATGAGGGTCCTTCAAGGAGAGCATTCTAGAGGAAACCGAGGACACAGACTCTCAAAGAACAATCATAAACATGATCAAAGAATTTCAAGAAAACACAATCAAAGAACTCTGTAAGTAAGAGGTGAGCCAGTAAAGAATGTCCTGACCTTCTGCCAGTCCCTGATGGCTACTAATAGGCCTAAGTATATGTGGCCTGGGAGGGCTAGAGGATATAAACTGGAGAACACTGGGGAGGGTCTCTCTCACCATGCTCTGTAGTGTAGAGAAGCCATTATCTGTGCTTGGGTAAAGACATTCCAGTGTGGGCTTAGGTGAGGAGCACCACATTCCTGTAGGCAAACCCTCACCCATTTCTCTGGAAGTAAGCCCAAGATACTCATTGGTTTCCCAGAGTGAAGTTTGGTGTAATCGTACCTTGTTTTATGGTTGGGACCAAAGGAGGAAGGGGCGGATGTTGTTTATACTCCCCCTTCTATGTGGTAGAGAGTGGCACACCTGCTTGTTGGGTAGTTTTCCATGGGTGTGTGGAGATCTTTTGAAACTAGTCAAAGGTCTAGAGCAGATATTACAAGCCATGGGAGTCTCACATCAGGAGTGATGGTATCAGCAAACAGCTGCAGTGGCTGCCTGGCCCCTGTGATATGTCATAAGAGATCTGTCCCAGTCAGATGGGTGACTAAGGTGTGAGGCAGGCATTGCAGAAAGAAAGAGACACGAGGCTGATATTTGCTGAGTTGGTCTCTAATCTAGTGGATAAATTGTCTGGATGAGAAGAGACGAGAATGTTGGCCTGCGATTTTCTTACTATAGGGGCTAAAGTGGAAAGACAGCCCTGATTAGACAGTAATACAAGGTCAATCCTGAGACCCCAAATCCTGGGAACCACAGGAGCAATCATGTAGCAAAGAAGGGAGCAAAACGGAGCTGACAGAGACACCCCTCTCGTTTGACCATTGGTACAGAGAAAGGGAAAATCTATGATCCCACATGCAAGTATGTACATTAACACGCCTAGTAAAAAAACCATGGTAATCGAGTACGTAGCACTATAATTGCTAGAATTATGGAAAAGCTTTTAAACAAATCAGTGAAAGAATCTTCTGCAGCATCACTTCTGAAGCTGTGGGATGGGGCCCAAGGGAATCACATTGTGTGTTGGGGAAGCAGAAATAATGAACAATATAACAAACCATCCCTCATTGAGAGGCAAGCTGCATAATTGGAGGCAGTAAAAAGTGAACCAATCCCTCATGGTCTGGCTTCTACAATGCATTAGAGATACTTACTCAGTACCCATGGAGGGGTCCCCTGGATGTCAGGTACTAGAGACAACAGATGCGGGACAGGTCCTACAGAGGAAACTAGGTATGAGGAAAAGCAATATATGATGCCCAGTTTGCCGGGGTGTACAAGATTGCTTCACCAGAGATTTAAAGGAGAACTTCATTTAGCACGGACACTGAGATTGGTATGAAGTTTTTGTGACTTTGTTGAGTCACTTAGTAGGGCAGGATCCCTGTGAAACAGGAAAGACTTTGGCAGATCTAAGTGATTTAGACCAGCATGAAAAGTATATCCGTAAAGTGGTAGACCAACCTAGCAGACGTAGGAGAAAGGTAAAGCCAAAGGAATCTCTGGGTTAATGGCAGGCAATTGTGCCAAGATTTGTGTAGAGCCTGAGTTCCTGAGGGAAAAGTTGACAGGAAGTCAAATTCTGTTCTAGGGAACTTCTGAAAGGGTTTAAACCCCGACGAGCAGGTCACAGATGGCACCCATGTTAGAATAACAGAGCTGCCTGACAGTCTGCCCAGCAGGACTCTCCCTCAGCAGCCAGATATGATCGATGGGAGGCCTGTCATACACAGGGAACCAAGAGGTGCATCGGTGGAGAATGGGGACTAAGTCTCCCTTGAGCCTGTGCAGGGCCTAGCAGTACGAGTCAGCCCCAATGAGTACATCATGAGTGGAGAAATACAGGACGGCTCCACGGAGGCACTCCTGGACACAGAAATGGAATGACTCAGCGGGAGTGACTAAAGTTTGAAGAGTGCTAACTAAGTTAGTGGGTCTGCCCCACTTTATAGAACTCAGCATGGGTCTGCTGAGGAAATCAGTTGATACAAATGGATGGAATCTGTTCATGCTATGACGGATGTGACTTGTTTTAGTAACTTCTTGCTTTGAATGTTCTGCTGTTTCCTGGTAGCTGCTTGTCACAGAGGACCAAGGACTTTGAGGGTATCACTAAGGTTCTCTTTGTAACTCCACTATTCATTATGGGATGAAGGTTCAGGACAATGCATATTGTCTTGTCCATCCTCGGAATAAAGGTTTTGTTATGTAGATGACATACTGTTCACGTCTGAACATTTTGCTGATTTGGAAACTCATTCTTGAGATATTCAAGTACACCTGAGGGAACAAGGATAGGAAATCAGTGAACAGGACGCAGAAGACCAGGTGCAGCTGTGAAATTCTTGTGAGCTCTGTGCTTAGGTACAGCATAAGGAACATCTAACAAGGTGATGGGGGAAAGTCTGCACCAGCCTGGTCCTGTCAGTGCTAACGACTGAACAGTGGTGTCTCAGGAGAATGAACACAGAGGCTCCAAGAAGCTGTAAGCATGTTGAGAATCAAAGAGACAGTTATGTATTGCCCTCTCCATCCATGAACTGTTTGCTAGGGAGGCCCCAGAGGCCCCTCCCAAATGATAGTGGCTATTGCCAGTAATGTTGGTTGCAGGCCAGAAGTAGATGGCATGGCTGCATTGTTGAAGACACTACATGATGTGAGTGTCACAAAGGGAGACATCAAACGAGGACTAAGTTGGAAACTCTGTGACCAGATCGCTGGTGTTCAAAGTGCCAGAAAGTGCTGTGCAGATTGCTGAGAGAGAAGTGTCTCCAAAAGTTGTATCAAATGCCAAACAAGATGTACCTGCCAGGGCAGTAATGGTGACATGTAAAATCAAAAGATCTCCAGTTGCACTGAAGGCCTGCTCTCTGGGGAGGAAGATATGTCTGATACTGCAAGCCAGGTCAACCCCCACTGGAAGGAGACGTTCCCCAGTGGGGGAAGCCACTGTGATTGTTTGATCAGATGACTGTGACCCACTTGCTAAGGTGCCTTCCAAGCGTCTGAGTTTATGCCCATAGGTTACTACTCTAGTGAGTTTCCTTTTGGATGTTTTTGTGTTCTCCATTTCTCCCTTTTAGTAGGGGGATACCAGCAGGAAGCAGATGACAGAGGGCCCGAGGGTTGGATAACACACTGATGTGGGAGGGAAATCATCCTACATCTATTTTTCCAGCTCTAAGGCTCATGGAGTCCTGTGGAAGAGGACGGCAGGAAGAAGGCAGGAGCCTGAAGGGGTGCATGATGATGGAACTGTCTTTGGACTGACAGAAGGCATCTTCCTGAGCTTAGATGAACCTTCTTGCACAAGACCATCACAGCTGGGTTTATGGGGTGTTTGTGCCCAACACAGAAGGAGGCGCAGGGAGAGTCACAGAACCGTTGCCTGAAAATCTGGTCACACCTGCTAAGCCATGATGAGAAATTTGTCCCTAATTTCCCACCACCTGGGGGAGCGACTATTTTGTGCAGCTGTAGAGAAACTATCAACCGTGTTTGATTGAAGACTTCAATGTGGCATTTTGTGTCGAGCACCCACACTCCTGAAAGAAGTAAGCCAATGAATGCATTGATTTCCCAGAGTGCAGTTTGGTGAAATAGTACCTAGGTTGGTTCTTGGGATCAAGGAAAGAATTTAAGCTACAACCACTACAGTATCTCAGTTAAATATTCTTTTAATGGAGAATACAACCTCCCCGAATACTCAAATTCAGTAGAATAAATACAGGAATCCTCAGTATCTACAACTCCAAAGGACAGTCAAAGGACAGGTTTGTGCACACAGAGATTTCTACTGGAGGCCAAGTAACAGCATGAGGCAGCTCACGTAGGGAAGCAGAGTGAGGTTTCCAAGGCTCTCCATGAACTGATTAGTCTGAGTCATACCATGAGGCCTGATCCATAGCAGCTGCACCTGTGGGTAGTTCTCGGCCATCAGGAAATTTTGGGAGTCAAGAACTCATTTTCAACCTAACAATACTGAATAAATATTTCAGAGTAATGTGTGTATGTTCACTGTAACTGAGGCCCATAGTTTTCAGAAGAAAGAAACAGAGTGAAGATTCTGATTCAGAAATTATGGGTCCTTGGGAAAGGAGATGAGGCCTGTGTAGTCGAAGCAGTGATGGAGACAGTACAGATGAGTGCCCAGAGGTCTGGGGGAGAAGAGCAGGTACGGTTCGGTGGTCCTGATGCACGCCATGACTCCTGACTCAATGAGTCTCCCGACTCTGCTGCTCCTTCCCAATTATCCTAACCACCCACACCCACCGTCTGTCCTCACTGCTCCTCTCATTCTCTTGCTCATTTTTCTTCCTTCGTCTTCCCTGAGAAATCGTCTTCTTCCCTGATAAAACTTGAATATAAAATGTCTCCTCAATGATTTGTGATTAGCAGAAAGTCCCCCAGTTGTAGCATTACTTAGGAAAACTAACTGTACAATCTTTCATGGGTCCAACTTAACTGGAGGAAGTAGGTTAAGTTTGGTAAGACCCTTGTGTCCTAACCCTCGGCAGCTCACTCAGAACAGTCCAGTAACTGGGATTCTATGCTGGTTTTCCAGTCTCTTGACTCCCACATGCTCAGCCATCTGCTGTCTCTGTTCATGATCTGTCTCTGCAGAACTTCAACTACTTCCTCTGGAGTTGACGCTGTTGTTGATCAAAGCACCCGCCTGTCTGTGCTTTATACCAGCAGCTGCTCTGCCTCTGCTCTATCCTTGATGAAGACTGCAATCTGCAGTTCATGGTCATTCATTCTTAACTATGTAACCAGGAGAGGAGCATGGGATCTGAGAGACTATTTAACACACAGACACAGACACACACACACACACACACACACACACACACACACACACACACTGCTCCAAACAAACAAACAAATATTAAACCTAAGAACTAAAGTGAGAAGTAGTCAGAAGCCGTTTGGGAGACACATTCATTACTCGTTGAGGGTAATGCAACAAGACCAGAGGTTGAAGGGCAGAAAAATGAGAAAACTTTGTGAACTAACCCCAAGAGAGTGGCAAAAGCCTACTTATGTAGCCAGACAAGGAGCATGGCTTTTTCTTCTTTGCTTAAAAATTGTATGTGTATGTGTGTATCGTGTGATGTATGGAAGAGCACCCATGTCCTGCAATGCTGTAGAGAACAGAAGAAGGCATCAGATCCCCTGAACTGCAGTTACAGAGGGTAGTTAGATGCCATGTGGATGCTGGGTTTCAAACCTGAGTCTTCTGCAAAACAGCCAGTGCTCTTAACCTCTGAGCTATTGCTCCAGCTCTGAGCATGGTTTTCTTGTAGTGAGATTATAATTCCATCAGTCACAGCCTTTGAACAGGCATGCCTGCCTTTTCTAAAAATTGCCTGCCTTTCAAAAGCACCCATCACATTTTTTGCATAAGAACTAATCAAAATTCTTGTCTACATTGCCTACTTTTTTTGAATCACAATTTTATTGCTAAGTAGCTTAGGTGCTCCTTTCCTCCCAGACTTTGCTGAGGACTGCTGGTACAAGGTTCAGTGAAGCCAGTTGTGAATTTCTCTGAGGGAGTTGTGAGGAAGGCGTGACTGGGGTTATTGCTGGTGATTTCTGTTGCTGCTGCAGGCTGGAGTAACTGTGACTGGAGTGTTGGGAGCTATTAATGTGTTTTGCACACCAGTACCTAATTTGCCAAGTCAGGAGGAATGTGTTTATATGGTGGAGCTCAAAAAACAAGTATTTGACCGCTCCTTGACCCTCAGATGCAGATGGGAAAAACAGCTCTTGAAATTGAGGTAAGATCTCTGATGTTCTTCTCTATAAAAAGGCAGAGCTAAAATAAACCAGGGCTGCAGTCTCTACTGACAGCCCTCCCAAGTATCTTTTCTGTCTCTTCTTTTTTCTTTCATCCTCACTCCCCCTTTCAGGTACTGTCCATCTTGGCCAGCTGGCACCAGCAAGTGGCGCCCAGAACAGGGACCTGAAAAGTAGGGGAAAAAGTGAAGGACACTGCTGGAGAAGTTAAGTGAGTGCACTCGGTAAGATTGGGGAGCGATGAGTATTTATTTTGGGAGAAGATGGGGCAAGGAAACAGTCACTCGGTTTTTGTAAGGAACATGCTTGGGGCCCAAGGAGCAAAGGCTGAGGCTAAAGAGGAGAATCCGATAAGCCGTGGCTGGGATAAAAGGGAAACCAAACCTTCCACTCCACCAGAGCCAGCTCCATTAGCCTTGCCACCCTTTTATGAGGACCCCCATCTGGGGCTAGAAGAGGGATCTCTTGACCCTGAGGGTGAGTCTTCCCTAGGAGAGGAGACAGTTGAGTATGATCAGGAGAAGTGTCCACCTCTAATTACTTTGCCCGATCACTGGGAAATTAAGCAATTAAGGGCAGAGTTAGAGGCTGTGAAGAAGAAAACGTTAAAGAACAAAGAGAAAAGAATTAGGACCACCCCAACACCCTCTACCATGGTAGGATTAGAGCCTCCTCCTCTGAGGCCACCGAAGGCTGTTGTGCCTCCCATGATTGCCATGGCTCAGGAGCCTTCAGCAGGAATATGGTACCCACTTAGAGTCTTGCAATCTCCACTACAACAGGCCATTGGGGCCGCGGTAGAGCGAGGAGAGTCAGTGAATGAATTTCAGGTCTTCCCAGCTCCTGAGCAAGTTGATCAGCAGGGCATCAGGGTGCAGTTTCATGCACCTGTGCCTTTTAAGCAGCATAAGGTACTAAAGACTGCTGTGCTCAGTATGGTCCCACTGCCCCTTTTACCCAGGTTTGTTAGAATCCCTGTCCACAGACATGCTTCCTCCTGGAGATTGGAAACAGATGGCACATGCTTGCCTTTCAGGGGGAGATTTAATCTGAGTATGAGGAACAGTGCCAGGTGGCAGTGAATACCAATAGAGCACAGAATATTCCCATAGATTTTGATATGTTAGCTGGTGAAGGACAATCCTATGTGCAGATATTTTTAACAGAGGCCATTCAACAACCTGCACCTCATGCTGATGCTATAATGGAAATCTGAAAAGCCAGTATGGGTGGATCAATGGCCTCTTACCCAGGAAAAAATAAAAGCCACTGAGCAATTAGTGCAGGAACAGCTCAATAGCGGTCATATCGAACCTTCTAATTTACCCTGGAATTCTCCTAGTTTTGTGGTTAAGAAAAGGTCAGGTAAATGGAGATTGTTACAAGATTTGATGAGAAGTCAATAAAACAATGGAACTGATGGGCTCATTACAGCCCGGTTTGCCTATTCCTTCTGCTATTCCACAGGACACCTTTAAAATTATCTTGGACTTAAAAGATTGCTTTTACACTATTCCTCTGGCTCTTCAAGATTGTAAGAGATTTGCATTTAGTGTACCTTCCATAAATTCTAAGGAGCCTATGAAAAGGTATCATTGGAAAGTTTTACCTCAAGCAATGGCCAACACTCCTACCTTATGTCAAAAATTTGTAGCTCAGGCTATAGCACAGACTAGGTATCTATATCCTGAAGTATATATTATTCACTATATGGATGATATACGTCTAGCTCACAAACTCGAGGGACTGCTATTAGCCACCTATGGGGTCTTGCAGAGGGATTGAAAAGTTATGGGTTAGTTATTGCCCCTGAGAAAGTACAAAAGGAAGCTCCATTCTGTTATCTAGGAAAACTGCTATATCCCAAAGAAATTAAACCTCAAAAAATACAAATTAGGAAGGATAATTTAAGAACGTTAAATGATTTTCAAAGGTTGATAGGAGACATAAATTGGCTTCGTCCCCATCTGATGCTTACCACGGGGGAGTTGAAGCCTTTATTCAATGTGTTAAAAGGAGATTCGAGATTCGGATCCCAACTCTAGCAGGATAATTACTCCTGATGCTCTTCAAGCTTTATAATTAGTAGAAAATGCTATTGAACAGCAACAAATTACCTATGTAGATTATAGTCGGCCCTGGATGAGGTATGTTTTTTCTACCACTCACACCCCTACAGCTGTACTCTGGCAGGATGGCCCTCTTCTTTGGGTGCATCTACCAGTATCTCCAGTCAAAGTAATCCTTATTATGAGGCTGTAGCAGCCTTGGTCCAACAATTGTGTACTGAATCATGTTGGTACTTTGGAGCTGAGCCTGCTCAAATTGTTGTCCCTTACACTAAGGCGCAATTGCTATGGTTGTTCCAAAATGTAGATTCATGGGCAATTGCATTTGCAAATTATATAGGTCAGATAGAGAATCATTATCCCAAGGGTAAATTGTTACAATTTGCTAATATGCATGAGTTGGTATTTCCAAAGATACTTAAGGTTAGTCCCATCCCCCAGGCTATGTCGGTATTTACTGATGATTCTTCTAATGGACATGCAGCTTATGTGGTTTATGGGCAAAGTTATTCTTTTCAAACTTCCCCTGCTTCAGCACAGGTAGCTGAACTTCGTGCTGTAGATGCAGTGTTCCAGCTTCTGGCCTCAACACCCTTCAATCTCTATACAGATAGTCATTATGTAGCTCGAGCTCTACAGGAAATTGAAACAGTACCTTTTATTGAAATGAGGAATGTTCAAATTTGTTTGCTGTTAAGACAAGTGCAAAATAGTATTAAATCTAGAAAATATCCTTGCTATATAGGACATCTCAGAGCACATAGTGGTCTTCCTGGGCCATTAGCTTTGGGGAATGCCTTGGTGGATAAAGCCACTCAGCTTATAGGATTGACTCAGGCAGAGCAAGCTACAAATTCTCATGCCATTCATCACCAAAATAGCCAAAGTTTGAGAAAACAATTTCATATTACTAAGGAAGCTGCAAGACAAATTGTGTGACAATGCTCATCTTGTCCTCAAACACAAATTGTTCCTCATTATGGGGTTAATCCTAGAGGGCTGAAGCCTAACCAGTTGTGGCAAATGGACATTACTCATGTTGCGGATTTTGGCAGGCAAAGGTATGTCCATGTTACAATAGATACATTTTATGGCTTTATTATGGCTACTGCACAAACAGGGGAAGCCACAAAAAAATGTTATAGCTCATTGCTTGACTTGCTTTTCCATATCTGGGATCCCTAACATTATAAAAACAGATAATGGCTCTGGCTATACCAGTCAGGGGTTCCAGCGTTTCAGTTTGCAATTGGGCATTGAGCATAGAACTGGGATACCATATAACCCACAAGGACAAAGTATAGAGGAAAGAGCTCATGGTGCTTTAAAAGCACAATTACAAAAAATAAAAAATGGGGAGTTATATCCCCAGACACCAAGTAATCTTTTACATCATACTCTTTTCATTTTAAACTTTTTGAATTTGGATAAAAATGACCACTCTGCAGCAGATAGAATGTGGCACCCTCAGTCACAGGATACCTATGCCCAAGTCAGGTGGAAGGATCCTTTAACTGGACAATGGAATGGCCTAGACCCTGTATTGATTTGGGGAAGAGGGCATATTTGTGTTTTTCTGCAGGACACAGATGGAGCCAGTGGCTGCCGGAAAGGCTGGTGAGGTTTGCCAGATGAGTGCCAAAGAAAAAGAAGTAGAAAAGAATGATGAGGGAGCAAATGTGGCTGATGATGTTCCTGCAAATGATTGTGGCCGAATTATACTGGACTTATGTTCCTGATCCACAATATTGAACCCCGCGATACGGGAGAAAAAAGAGATAGTAGTGACTGTGAATGACTCTTGGTTAATTGCTCAGCCTGCTTTAAAATGCCTGATGATGCAAGTGGCGATGAATTTTTATTATTTTGGATTGGGAAGAGGGTTGCCTATTTGTTTTGTTAAAAATGATATGTCCGGGTGTGTGCAAGTAGATGACTGTGTGCTTGTGGGACAAAGTGGATATTGTACCAATGTCAAAGTGTTATTGCCAAGAGATAATAGACTAGAGAAAAAAATTTCTCCACAAGCATTTCCACCCTGTAAGCAGCAGCTGATATTCTAAAAAGGTTGAGAGCCACCTTACCATCATGGTCCTTGATCACTTCCATTGTGTATGGTTTAGTGGGACTTGGCATGCTTTTCCTCCTTTATTTTCATCTGGTGGATTTATGAAATCCTGTGGCAAGTCAAGGCAGCTGTGCATGATATGAGATTACACTCCCTTCCCTAACAGAGGCCAGTAGTCAAAGACGGGTAAGATCTTCTGGGAGAAAGTCAACCTAAGACAGGGAGTAGCTGATGGAAGCTACATGCCAATGACGGGTAAGGCTTTGCTCTAGCAGAAGACAACCTAAGACAGGCGCGGTCCTTCTGTCCTAGATGTAGCATAATCTGGGGTTATAAAAAATAAAGAAGGGGGAGATATTGGGAGCTATTAATGTGTTTTGCACACCAGTACCTAATTTGCCAAGTCAGGAGGAATTTTTTTATATGGTGGAACTCACAAAACAAGTATTTGACTGCTCCTTGACCCTCAGATACAGTTGGGAAAAACAGCTGTTGAAATTGAGTTAAGATCTCTGATGTTCTTCTCTATAAAAAGGCGGCGTTAAAATAAACCGGGGCTGCAGTCTCTACTGACAGCCCTCCCAAGTATCTTTTCTGTCTCTTTTTTTCTTTCAATCCTCACTCTCCCTTTCAGGTACTGTCCATCTTGGCCGACTGGCACCAGCACTGGAGCAAGGTCTTCTGAAGTGGAATTTGGTTGTTTTAAAATTTTTAAGATTAAGTTCTTTGAGAATTCGAGAATTTCATACTGTGTCATATTCAACAGCCCTCCCCCAAGTCCTACTATGTCCACCCTCCTTCCATACCCATCCAACTTGTGTCCTCTTTTGCTTTTAAACCCATAAATTTCAATGTGTGCTGCCCATATACTCTTGGATGCATGTCCATCCCCTGGAGGATGGACCAACCAGTAGCCACAATCTTTGGTCTTGGTTGTGAACCACAGCCATCTCTCCCACTCAACACAGCCATAATATTTTAAAATGTTTTTATTATTTTATGTGTATCAGTGTTATGCTTCATGTATGTAAGAGCTCTCATGTCGTGGAATGACTGCAGATGTCAGAAGAGAGCATCAGATTCACCAGAAGTGGAGTTAGGACATTTGTTAACCAACATGTAGGTGCTAGGAATTGAACCAGGGTCCTCTGAAAGAACACCTGGTGTTCTTAACCACTGAGCCCTCTCTGAAGCCCAACACAACCACTGTCTTAATTAAGACTGATTCTCACTCTCCTAGCACCTATCAACTGCCAATAATAGCTCATTAGCTTGGGGTGGAGCATTGTGCCCACATCCCCTCTCCATGCTGCATGTTGTTAGGCTGTCACAATGACTGAGTACATATGTACATTTTCCCTGCTGTGTTAAGCAAAGACTGTTCCCTGCAGTCATCCACCACTTCTGGCTCTTACAATCTTTCTTCCTCCACATGGAGAATGATCACTGAGCCCTTGGAGAAGAGTGTATAATATAGGTGCCCCATTTGGGGTTGAGCATTCATACATCACTCATTCCCTGCACTTTGACCAGTTATGGGTCTCTGGGTTAACTGATATCTTTTGTCACAAGGAACTTCTTTGATGAGAGTTCAGAGATGCACTAATCTTGTGTATAATTAAAAGTCATTAGGAGTGGATTCAATACTTTGTCCATTCAGCAGAATAATATCAATAGGTTCTCTCATAGGACCTACCCCCCGTCTAAGCCACAGGCTCTCAGTCCCAAACCAGGTGCCAGGAGTGTTGTCCATCTTGTGGAGTGGGCTTAAATTTACTCATGAAGTGGCTGTTTATGGCTTAACATTAAAGCCACTATTGCACCACTGCACGTCTTGCTACCAGGTCATTACTGCGGCTCACAGGGTTCAGTGCTGGGTAAGCGTGATGATATCTCTCTTCCTTTGGTAACATGGATAGAACCTTCTAGAATTGGGAAGCTTGCAGGAGAGAAGAATCTTCCAAGGGAGGGATGACTGTGGTAAAAAGAGGTCAAGGAGCAAGTGGACAGGAAGAGTAAATGGTGAAGTGAATGGGGGTCAGAGCAGAGGAGGAAAGGCAAGAGGAGACAGCTGCACTGAGACATCTTGAAGTGTTAGGTAAGCCAACTTCTGTAGAAACTTCTTTAAACATATGCATATACGTAACAAGAGTGTAAATGGAGTTGGCCTATAATGGGGTGAAAATTCCCCTACTAGACACTGCAGGCTAACAAAGGAAAGGCCCAGTTCCAGGAATAGCTACCTCTTCAAGGGCTGTTGGCCAGTGGGGTGCACAGACCCTAAGCACTGCATGCTACTGTCAAGACTTCAGTTTCTCTCCAGAACCAAAGGTGAGATCAGATTGGTGAAGATACCAGGTACATGAAACATTGAACGTGGGGAGATCAAGCCAAGACTGACCCAGAAGATGGTTTCCTTAAGAACAACAGCCACGTTTTCAGTGATTTTTGTAGTAAAAGTATAATATCCTCAGTGTGTTTTTGAAATGCTCAAAGCAGCAAGAATGCCATGACAGAGAGGTAGAAAGCCAGGACAGGGCAGCTGTGGTTACAGCTTGTCTGCAAGTTACTTCTGAGATCAGATGGTTAAAAGGAAAGGATGTTAGAGCTGTAAATAATGGGGTGATATTGTTCAGCCCTCCTCTGACCAGTTCAGTGGGCTGTATTGTATGTTCACCCAGCTGAAGAAACTCCAATATTCCTTGGGGTTCATCTGAAGAGAAGAAAGTGTTTCCCCATGACTTTGGGTGTGGGTGTTTTCAAGGTGATGAGTGATCAGTCAGTTTCATAGCATTTAAAACACATTTTACAAATGTGGTAAGATTTGGATATTCTTCATTTCTTATCTAGATAAAACAGTGTCTAGACAGAGAAGAATTATGACTTATAAGAAAACAAAGGTCCAAAAGATGGGAAACATAGAGAAATGAGGTGGGTGATGTTCACCAGCCACCAGTTAGGGTTATACAACAGTGCAATTCAGCTTTGTAAGACCGAGGAGATGGTATAAAATGCTAGAAAGAAGGACAACAGAACCACGATGCTCCAGATGTCTCTGGACTCATGGGAGGTTCTGCGACAAATATGTGAGCTTCGAATGTGCTTAACCTGCTGCTTGTGCCCATACAGGATAAGAATCATGGAGCTGCTGGACCAGATGATGAGCACAGAGAACAATATTTCAGGGAACACCAGTAACGCTGCATGTACTGTAATACTTCAGCCTCAAAACCCCAAAGAGACCGCGACTGCCCGACACTTCCAAAACTGCAAAAGCAAGGATTATTGAACAAAAGTACAAACCATGGTAGGGACCTTAACACAGAGACTGGCACCCCAGCTCCATGAGAAGGCCCAGTCCATCGTTTGGGCTGCCTTTTATAGGGGGCCCACCACAGCCTTACGTCATGGTGGGGTGAATGTACAGGGCCGTAGGTGATTGGTTGTTTGTTCGTCAGGCTATTTTGACCGTTTGTGGTTGGGAGGCAGTTTTGACCTTTTGTGGCAGTTGGTCTCTGGGTATTCCGGAAACTACTCGCTCTTACTGGAAAAATTCAACTGGGGTGTAGGTTGGTTTTAAAATGGAGTTGCCACAGCTCTTCAGTACTAAGTCTGAATTTATCACAGCTTTGAGTAGAGCAGAATTCAAAATCTCTTTTCTCAGTTGTGTATGTGTTATTGCCTTTAGTGTGCACATGTACAAAGGACATGAAATTAACCACTATGTACAGGACGCAGAGCAGAGGAATCAAGAGGTGATGTGCTTTGGAGCTTTGATTGTAGGATTCTTGCAACACAGCTCCCTGGGGCTGATAGTGATGGCCTGGAAGACACTCAAAATGAAGGTGGTGCTGATGGCCACATTCCTTTCATCTTTTTGAAAATACAAAAAAAAACTCTGCTTCAATCCAAAGCTGCCAGTGTGTGAGGCAGTCCTCATATAGAATAATCGAGGAGTTTGGTATGACCAGGTGTGTAAGAATTAAATCTGTGGCCCCTAGTGTGTGTTTACGATTGAAAAGTTCTAAGTAGTAGGAAAGAGTGAAATTTCCTGAATTCCCAGTGTAGTCTGTGATAAGAACATGAGTTCTGTTTCTAAATCTGTGCAGTCCATTCTGATATCAATGATATCTTTAAGCTAGAGTATCAAAATAACTCACTAATGTATTTTGTAGCCTCCAATGCGGTGCACATCTCCAGTGCTGCAACCCTCTGGGCAGAATGAAGAGATTCCTTGAGTTCTGCAGCCTGAAATCCTGCATCAAGTGTCATGAGCTCGTTTGAAGAATTTTGTTATACGCCAAAAACAGCTTTAAGTGAGACATCGTCAACCATCGAGATGTTTGTACTGAAGCAGAGAATTCTGAGTCTGTACCACGAAGGTGTCACTAAGGGGAAGGGAAGCTGCTGAGAAAAGCGCTGATCTGTGAGAACAATAGATAGACAACAGCGCCCGAGATTTCCAGAACAAACTGATGTCCCTCAGAACATCAGGGACATGGAGATTCCCTCACCACTCAAACTAAGCAAAGCAGTTCTGAAGGGATTTACAATCTGAGTCATAAGGGAAGAGATAAAAGCATCAATGTATGAAACGTACATATCTATGGTATTTCACAGGAAAGTGCTTCTGTCATTGCAGCACATGATCTGCATGGATGAAAGGACAGATTGGAAAGATCAAATTAAGAGGTAGTGCTCACCAAATGTCATACGAACGTATGCACACATGCACATGTGGGCTGCCATGGGACCAGTGAAGAGAACCCTAAGATATCACAGATAAGGAAAAGGCAACGATGACAATTTCTAATATCTTACTGGAATATAAACTCTAGAATATTTAACAGCTGAAATGTGTCTGTGTCCACATGCTTGAGGATTGAAGCATTTGTCTCTAAGCTGCATTCAGTGCAGTGAAATGACAATTATTATTAAAGAAGAGAAACCATGGCCAAGTTTCCATCCACGTTCTGATGCATGGGGGCCATTCCCATGTGCAGATCCCTGGAAGTTACTCTGCCAATTTCTAGTCATGGGCATTTGTCTTCAGAGTCACAGAATTCTTTGTAGGAAAATGCAGTGTGGCCACATTTATCACATCAACTAAAATCCAATATTATCACTGATGAACATTTACTTAGTTTTATTTTGTCAAGCAACTTTCATGAGTTAAAGATATACAGGTCTACCTTCTGTGACAACTTACAAATCCCTGCTAATTATAATGCTTATTTGGCACCTTTGAGTTTCATACCCCTGTGATGAGGACAGTGGCATTATTTTTTTGTTAAGAGAACATCTTAGAAACACAAAGGTTAAGTGACTATTTAAATTCAAAAGCTGGTTGGATAGGGGCATAGTGGAAGCCAGACAGACTGAAACAGGTCCTGGCTGGATGCAAAGACAGTCACCTAAGTCTTTAGTCACAAAGCTAAGAGCACATTTTCAAATACATTCCAGTATAATAGTATGTTTTGCAGTTTACCATGTTCTTCTCTTTGCTCTTATGCATTATTTGGGCTGTAAAGCCTTTTCATTATGGAAAGAAGGTTTATTTTCTAGGAGAATGCCCATGTGACATGAAAATGAACACTCAGATATCTCTTTCAAAACATTCTCAGCTTAAATCAATGAAGAAAGAGATTGAGAAAGACACACGGAGATGGAGAGACCTCCCAACCAAACTCATGGGCTGGTAAAGTAAATGTTGTGACAATGCCCATCTTACCAACACCAGTCTATAGTTCAATGCATTCCAATCAAAATCCACATGGCATTCTTCCCAGAATTTTAAAAAATTGTAAAATTCACATGGAATCACAAAAGGCCCTGAATAGCCAAAGAAATCTTGAGCACAAAGAGCAATGCTAGGGGCATTACCATACCAGATCTCAAATTATATTACAGAGCTTTAGTCCTAAAAACAGTGTGGTACTGACACAAAACAGACACATAGAGCAATGGAACATAATAGATGACAGAAACATGCATGCATCAATTTCAGTAACCTGATACTCAACAACGGTGTAAAGAATACACACTGGAGGGAAAGACAGCATCTTCAACAAATGGTGCTGGCAAAACTAGATCTCTACCCATAGAAGAATGAATGTAGATACTTACCTATCACCCTGCATGAAAGTCAACTTCAAATAGATCACAGACCTCAGTGTGAAACCTGATATTAATCTGAACCTGTTAGAAGAAAACATAGGCAGCACTCTAGAAGAAGCAGGCACAGGGAAGAAATTTCTAAATCATTTGACTCTTAGAGGACTTAGCAAAATAAAATTGTAGGTCAGTGTTAATCCATGAGACTATTGGATTTTGGTGATGTGATAAATGTGGCAACACTACTTATTCCTGTCCAGAATTCTGAGATTATGAAGGCAGGTGTCCATGACTAGACACAGGCAGAGTGACTTCCAGGGATCTGGACAAAGGAATGTCCATATGCCTCAGACTGTAAATGGAATTTTTTCTCTGCTGTAACATCAAGTGTTACTTTACCAGCTCTAATGTACATTTGAGACAAATACTCAGCTCTGCAGAATGTGGATACAGACACTTTTTGGCCTTCAAATCTTCCAGAGTTTATATAGCAGTAAGATCATAGAATTTGTTGGAACTTTTGCCTTTCTTATCTTATTCTATAAAAATTGTTTGCACTGAGCTGGGTGTGGTGGCGCATGCCTTTAATCCCAGCACTCAGGATGCAGAGGCAGGCAGATCTCTGTCAGTTTAAGGCCAGCGTGGTATACATAGTGAGTTCCAGTACAGCTGTGGCTACAAGGAGACCCTGTCTCAAAAAGACCAAAAAAAAATTATTTGCACTGTCTCTCTCCCCACCCAAAGTCACATACAGATGTGTAAATAAAGTTGTATAAAAATTGGTGAGCATTACTTCTTACTAAACTCTTTGGAAATTGTCATTTCATAGATAGGAGTCATGTGTTGTGATGACTGATGATCATTTTCTTGATAAATACCACACATGTATAGTTTTCATGATAATAAAATTTTTGTTTTCTTCATATTTAGATCATAAATCAATTTAAAATAGTCTTCTCATGTTCTGGTGGAGGCTGAGTTCGCCTTTTCTTCTGCGATGACCAGCAAGTCTCATTTTGTTGTGGAAACATGGGACAATGCTTTGCCTCCATTTCCTCTTCCCTTCACTGCTTCCCCCAGGCAGCATCACCTCATCCTCAGTGGTGTCTTCTCAGAGACACGATCTCATTACTTCACCTTCAACTGGAACATCTTGATGGCTCAGGCGGCCTCCCCAAAAGCTACTGCTGCAGCCCCAAAACATTCTTAAAACAGGGTCATGTTGTTTGACTCAGGATGACATTGTGCTGCAGACATCCTATGGCTGTCTGGCTTCAGCCTTCCAACCAGGTGGTAGACCTGCAGCTGTGCATCACGCTGGCAGCTACAAAACATTTTAGCTATTTATTCTGAGCAGAGGAATGACTGTATCTGTAATTTAAAGGAAAATGTGGTAGACATTAGAATGGAATACAGAGATTTGGCAGTGGACTTCGTATTTTTATCACAGACTGTAATGGGAATTCTGGGAAATGTCTCTCTTCTTTCCTACTATTTAGAATTTTCCAAACATAAACATACATGGAAGGCCAGAGATTTAATTCTCACACACCTGCTCATAGCCAACTGCTTGACCATTCTCTTTAAAGGAGTGCCCCAGACAGTGGCAGCTTTTAGATTGAAACAGTTCTTAAATGAATCGCTATGCAGGGTTTTTGTGTGTGTTCACCAGGTTGGCCGGAGTGTGTCCATCGGCACCACCTGCCTTTTGAGTGTCTTCCAGGCCATCACCATCAGCCCCAGGGACTTATGTTGAAAGGGCCTTAAACCAAAACTTCCAAAGTATGTTGGCCACTCCATTTCTTTCTGCTGGGTCATGTACATGGTGGTGCACTTCATTTTCCCTCTGTATGACTATACTGAAATGAGTAGTAAAAACAGGACAGAGAACAGAGATTTTGAATTCTGCACCATTGAAGGTCGTAATCCACTCACAGCATCACTCTATGTGGCACTACTGGTGTTCCCTGAAGTTTTATTCTCCGTGCTCATCATCTGGTCCAGCAGCTCCATGATTGTCATCCTGCACAGATACAAGCAGCAGGTTCAACACGTCCGACCCTCCCCTGAGTCCAGAGCCACCCACAGCATCCTGGCCCTGGTGTTCACGTTTCTGGCTTTTTACACCATCTCCTCCATCTTACAAGGTTTCATTGCCATTTTGTGTAACCCTAGTTGGTGGCTGGTGAACCTCAGTCAGCTCATTTCTCTGTGTTTTCCCTCTTTTGGACACTTTGTTTTTATCCATCAGAAATACAGTCTGTCCAGACTCTGTTTTGCTTGTACAAGGAATAAAAAGTTTCCCGATCATTTTATGTCTTTGTACAATAAGTTTTTCATACGAGACCATGTGGAGGGCTGTTATCCACAGACCCTGCCAGCTGAAGCTCATTTCTCCTGCTGGTGGCTGGGAGTCCCAGTCTGTGGACCTAGTCATGGCCTTGCAGAGAAGTTGGCCGGCTGTAGCCAGCAGGCAGGGGAGGATCCAGAAATTTTAGAACATGCTCAACAGAGGAGCCCTCAACTGTAGAACTTGAGATTCAGGTACAGAGTGATGAAGGGCTGAATCCAGGCAGCAGCTCTGCCGCTTACTGAAGGAGAAACTGGTGCTGTGCAAGAGAGGCGTTATGATTGTATTGCTGAATAAAGGAAAGATCTTGATAGGAAAACCCAGAAAGAGCCTGACAGGAAGAGAAGTTAATATTGAAAAAGAATCTTTCCAGGCTGCCCAGGGCAAAGCCGCCAGGGCAGCAAAGCAGTGGGAAACCTTGGAACAAGCAAGGCGAGTTGTGCTGCAGTGTCCCCTTAGTAATAGAGACCATCAAAGTTGTTCATAGAAGATGACTTTCCGTCTTGCTTGGGAAATACAGAGTCATGGTATGAACGTATTACAGGTAGGAAAGTCTATCCTTTGATTAAACAGTATTCCAGTAGCAGCTGTGATTTACTGACCAAAACCAGATCCTCTAGTGGAAATGATGACAGACATGCAGACATGGGGACACATTCTCTGGGTAGCACTTGAGTCCAACAAGAGTACTGTAGGTGACCCAACATCAGGCTGGCTGGCATGAGGGGATGGGTTTGTTAGGGGCGATTGTTAGTACATTGGATTTGTCTACCATGTATCAGCACTGTCAGATTCTGGCATCAAGCTTTAGAGTATGGATCAACATGTTTGATAGGATGAACCTGTGTGACCCTGCTTATCAATTTCAAACAAATATTGAAAACCAACTAGAATGTCTAAATGGTATGATCATAATTTTTGTAAAGTGGAGTAACATGGTTATACTGTAGATGGGTTTTATTTTATTATTTATTTTAGGTGTAAAATCTCTAAACACATTACCTCTTTTTTAAAATTTTTTATTATTTTTATTTTGTGTGTTTGTGTGTATTGCCTGCGTGTATGTAAGTGCACCCATTTCATGCAATGCAGAGGTCAGAAGATGGAGGCAGATCCCCTGGAACTGGAGTTACGGCCAGTTGTTAGCTGCCATGTGGGTACTGGGATTCAAACCTGGGTCTTCTGCAAGAACAGCCAGTGTTCTTAACCGTTGAGCCATCTTTCCAGACCACATTACCTCTTTTAATAATTTATTTCTATCTATTTTTGTGACTTTCAGAAAACATACTTTGATCACATTTACACCCCTTCTTCCTCCTGTGTCTTCAATCCCCCTTTCAATCCCCACAATGAAATTTCAGTGATTTAATACATGCAATCCTGCTGTCCTTCATCTTCACGGTCATCTTATGGCAGCGCTTTACATGTGGCTGTTTCTGGAAGTGGTGAGCATGCTCAGGAACCCCCCCCACAAGCCTTTTTGTTTCCATGGCAACTTGGCCGGGGGTCTTTGGTAACCTGATTCTGTGGCATTCCTGTGCTATCAAACATCATTGTGCAGATCTGTGGGCTCAAGTGTGGTATTGTTTGTCTGGAGCCGCTAATCATTGAGCTGTTGGCAACCTCGGTTACTGAGTTTGTGTCATGCAAACCAGTACTTAACCTGCCCATGGAAGGAGTTTTCTGGAGAGCCTCACAATACCTGACCTTGAGGCAATAGTGGTAAACAAAAGGATCCAAGAAGCCTTTGATCTGACCGCTCCTTGACCCTCAGATACAGGTGGGGAAATACAGCAGTTGTAAACTAATTGAGTTCTTCTGTATAAAAAGGCAGAACTGAAATAAATCGAGGCTGCAGTATTCACTGTGAGCCCTCCCAAGAAGCATCTTTTCTGTCTCCTTTTTTTCTTTCAATCCTCACTCCCCCTTTCAGGTACTGTCCATTTTGGCCGGCTGGCACCGGCAATTGTTGTTGCTGTGTATTTGGTTTTTATTTTGCACATATGAATGGTTCTCATGGGAACAACATAGTTAGCAGTGGCCTTCATCAGGTTAGAAAAGTTCCCATTTATATGTGTTGAAAGTATATGAAGTTTTATATATGCATATATATTTATGTGCACATAATTCTGATATTTAATTTGTCGGTTAATTTTGCTTGTTGACATTTCCCTATGGGTGTATAATGCTTTCTCATTAGTTTTTCTGTCTTGAAGCTGTTATTCTCACTTCTGTTCCTATCCATCCTGCCCCTTCCTGCCCCTTCCTTCCTTTCTTTCATAGATTCAGGACTATAGGTTTTGTTATTTGACCCAATTAGTTTAACTCGGGTCTTCTATGTGACTGCACACTTCACAGACACCACTGACACTTTCCCCCTGAGATGATAGCTAGTGAAGATTTCAGAAGACACTACAAATCTGAGGTGTATCCTGTACTTGTGAAATCCAAGGTGGTGCAGCAACAGCTTTTGGTAGGATCAGAAAACTATAATTAGAGCTCTGTTTTAATTAAAAACTCTGAGCCTGTATTTGTATTTTACATTCACTTGTGAATCTTTATGCCAAAAAAAACTTACAGCAGAAAAAAATCATCCAACAAAATACCAGCGAAATGAATAAAATGGCAAGTTGTGAAAATTCAGCTAAAATGACATGGAAGCGTGTTTGTTTAGCCTCCTGAGTACAGACTAGGTGACCATATATTCAGCCGGCGGGGGCGTGTTCCAGTGTCCCCAGATTACACTCTGCCCCTAACCAGCTATTTAATTTGCATAGTCACTTACAGTTACCATTTCTACAACCCTGTTTTGACAGTGAAAACAATGCTACTGTCCACATCAGACAGCTATGAAAATCAAGGCAATTGTCCCTTTAGCAGGATAACTGATTCATGAATTGTCAGTGAATTTTGTCACTTATAAACTAGACTCATAGAGGACTTAGCAAATGTAAAATGTAGGGCAGTGTTTATCAGTGAGAATACTGGATTTCACTGCTGTGATAAACATGGTAACACTACATATTCCTGTCCAGAATTCTGCAATTATGAAGACCAGCTGTCCATGATTAGACACAGGCAGGGTGACTTCCAGGGATCTGGACAAAGGAATGTCCATATGCAACAGACTGTAAATGGAATTATCACCCCCCTCCTCTCCTCCTCCTTCTCTTCCTGCTTCTCCTCCTCCTCTTCCTCCTCCTCCTCTTCCTCCTCTTCCTCCTCCTCCTCCTCCCTCTCCCCCTCCCCTTCTTCTTCTTCTTCTTCTTCTTCTTATTATTATTATTATTATTATTATTATTCCTCTTCTTCTTCTTCCTCTTCTTCTTCTTTTGGTCTTTTTGAGACAGGGTCTCCCCGTAGCCACAGCTGGCTGGAACTCACTATGTAGACCAAACTGGCCTTGAACTCACAGTGAGCTGCCCACCTCTGCCTCCGGAGTCCAGGGTTAAAGGTGCACTCCACCACGCCTGGCTTTTTTTTTCTCTTCTTTAGCATCAACTCTTACTTACCACACTTAACTCAGATTTGAGACAAATACTCAGTTCCATAGAATGTGGATACAGACACTTTTCAACCATCGAAACTTCCAGAGTTTATTTACCAGTAAGATCTGTGTTGGGATTTTTGCCTGTCTTTCTTTTCTGTGCTCTGTAGGAGTTCTACACACTGGACATGGCCGATGTCTCTCTCCCCAACCCAACCCACAAATCCATACATTCATAAGTTTGTATGATATTTGGTGAGCATTATCTTTTAATTAGCATTTTCTCATTTGTCATTTTATGCATACGCGTCATGGATTATGATGATTGGTGATCATTTTCTTGAAAAATACCCACATGTATAGTTTTCATGATGATAAAATTTTTATTTTTTCATATTTAGATCAGAAATCAATTTAAAATAGTTTTGCTCATGTTCTGGTGGAGGCTGAGTTATCCTTTCTTCTGCTATGACCAGCAAGTCTCATTTTGTTGTGGAAACGTGGGATGATGCTTTGCCTCCATTTCCTCTTCCTTTCACTGCTTCCCCCAGGCAGCATTTTCTTATCCTCAGTGGTGTCTTCTCAGAGACACGATCTCATTACTTCACCTTCAACTGGAACATCCTGATGGCTCAGGCGGCCTCCCCAAAAACTATTGCTGCAGCCCCAAAACATTCTTAAAACAGGGTCATGTTGTTTGACTGAGGATGACATTGTGCTGCAGACATCCTATGGCTGTCTGGCTTCAGCCTTCCAACCAGGTGGTAGACGTGCAGCTGTGCATCACGCTGGCAGCAAATATTTGGACATTGGGTCCCCAGTTGGTGGCGCTGTTTTGGGAGGTCTTAAAAGGTGTGGCTATCCTGGAGGAAGCACATCACAGGGGGCAGGATTAGAAAGTTAAGACTTGCCAAATCTCCAGTCTCTCTCCAGCTTGCTGTGCCTACTTGAAGATGTGAGAGCTTACCTTCTGCTGCTCTGCCACTTCCCCGGGCTCTGTCCAGCAGAGCCCAGTAAAAACGATCA
Source organism: Nannospalax galili (assembly GCF_000622305.1). Lineage (NCBI taxonomy): Eukaryota > Metazoa > Chordata > Mammalia > Rodentia > Spalacidae > Nannospalax > Nannospalax galili. The sequence continues at coordinate 482,499 of NW_008355785.1, read as the reverse complement.
GTAAAAACGACCACCACCAACGGCCGGTTCAAACTTCTTTTTTTTTTATTCTCCTTATTGCCCGGTTCCATCCCCTTTTATCTCCTTCTCCCTCCAATCACACCACATTCCGTAGGATACATGAGCCAGATCACTAGACAGGATTGGTCGGGACACTCTGTCCCCGAGCCCTTGTGCCAGCAGCCACGCTTTCCTTCACTGCTGCACATGCGCCATTAACTCGTCATGGGGCTTGGCAGGGTGCCCGGGCGCCATCTTGGGCACTCCTGTATGGGCCCGTTCTCCACATCTCCCCATTTTTGTTTTTGTATGATGACTGGGATCAGGTCTGTTTTAGGTTGCCCTGGTCCACTCCAAGTCCTTACCCGTCATCAGCTAACCCAGCAGTATAGCGGGGCACCTCTCTTAGGTTGGTACTTGTGTGCCAAAGTCTTACCCGTCATTGACTCTGATCCAGCATATTCAGCCATACTGTAGGCGAGGCTCCCATCTCTATAGCGACTAGGGCCTGGACAATAGCCTGTCTCTGGCTTTGTTGTTGTTTACGTATCCTACACGTGAAACACACCAAACATCCACACACCAGAATCAACAAGAAGAACCAAAAAGCCATCCCTCCCCAACTGTGCAGCCAAGATACAGTGCTTCTCAAGTAGGACAAAAAGTCTTGTTCAGTTGCGATTTCTACTTGAGTGTTGTTGACATTCAAGATGGCTGCACGCAGTTCTCGCACCTTTGAGTCAAATTCTCGAGACCAGTTTCCTCTAAGATGTTCACTCAGGGCTCGAGACAGATTACTGGCCACTGAAAAGTTAGAGAACTGAACAGCAGTAACACATAATCCTTGCATCTGATGTATACATCCTACCTGTAGCATTTGCCCAAGCATATCCACCTGTTCCTGTGACACATCTACTCTCTGATTAATCATCAAAATGCCTGCTTTAAGCATGCCGTTGATCTGTTCCTGTGCTTCCAAAGCCATAGCTGTCTTTCCTGCCAATTCATTAAGCACAGTAGCAGTCTGTACTCCAGTGGTCAGTGCAACTGCAGTGGCAGTTGCAGCACCTGCAGACACTACAATGGCTGCAACTATGGCAGCAGTTATCCCAAAATATTGTTTGGACTGTAACATGACTGCCATATGATCCTCGTCTATACTCACAGGCCAAGGAAGGTTAGTCGGTATTCTGGCAATAATGGCTAAAGGGAAAGCACTACTATTCCAGCAGGGGGTCAAAAAGCAGCACGCGGAGGTAGTGTTACACTCCAGTTTCACATCACTTACTGCTGTACAGTTAGCTACTATAAAAAGAAAAGGTGAAGCAACACATACAGGGGTAGGGGCATAAGTCTCTTTTTTCGTACAATTTAACTGAATGTTATTCTGCTTAAAGCTTACGGATGGATTGAATAAAAAGGAGCAATTCTGAATGGAGCCCCCGTGGATCATGCTCATTGGGCTGATGTCAGTACAGCTACCATTGATCCCACATAAAAACCAATTATCAAAAGGATTTGATCTGGATGTCAGACTAGGGTTTTGGTATGTAATGTTATGCTTGGTATCATTACTTATTATATATGGGGAGAAAGTAAAGTATTTTTCTTTATCAACAAAAGCATCTTTTCGTGCTTGACATCCTGTCCACATTTTCGGCCAATCCCTCGTAACTGCGCATGGGGGCGCCCATCAAGGTTGAGGCGGGATCGTATCATTGCCTCTAAACACTAACCAAGGTGCATGGCCTTTAAGAATAGTTGTATTTCCTCTAGAACCATTCCATCTTTGTCTCTCAAACTGACCCGCCCAGGTGGGTTGTAATATAATGCACGGGGAGGTGGCTGAATCATTGGATTCTATCGTCAAGCAAAGTACCCCTGTGAGAGTATAATTGAAAAAAGAATAATTTCCTAAGCTCTTATCGCTCCTGACAAAGGGCAGCCCCAGAGAGGCATTTATAGAAAATAGTCTGGGGAAGATATTAGCATCATGAGTTAGCGGCATGGGAAGAGGGAATGCCTTCAATATTCCCCACAGGGTTCTTTGGGTTGCCACCGTAATTGTGGGGGTCGGGATGATCAGAAGAAACATCACCATGCTTCTCATCACTCCTGACGCCATCCTTGCCATTCTGTGGAGCTGGGCGAATGAGTCTCTCCGGTACCCACACTGGGGTCTCAGCTTCCTGTGAAAAAACACAAACAGAGCCTCTGGTCCAAATTAATACGGGGTCAGGGCCATTCCATTGTCCTGTGAGCACATCCTTCCAGTACACCATAGGTAGAGGTGCAGACTGCCGCGTCACATGGCGGTCGGCAGCCATGTGCCTGTGTGCATCCCGAATCAAAAAATTAATGGTGAAAAGAGCTATGTTAATTCTCTCCCCAGGGGATTTGTAGTCCACCCCTATTCCCCCTTTTTGTTTTTGTAGATAGAGTTTGAATGTTTGGTGGGTACGTTCTACAATCCCCTGGCCCTGTGGGTTATAAGGAATACCATGGATTAATTGGATTCCCAGTTGATGACAGAAGGTGGTGAAATGGGCCGACGTATAAGCCGGGCCATTGTCTGTTTTGAGAACTTTAGGCATGCCCCAGGCAGCAAACATCTGCCAGCAAACAGCAATCACATCTGTAGCCTTTTCTCCAGCTCTTGGGGTGGCTATAATCACCCCAGAATAGGTATCTATTGCAACATGGAGGAACTGCAACCGTCCAAAACTAGGAACGTGCGTGACGTCCATTTGCCAGATGTGGTTTGGCCTTAGTCCTCGAGGGTTGACTCCCAGGGAGGGTACAGGTAACGAAGTCACGCAATGCTTACAGGATTTAACTATTGCACAGGCCTGTTCACGAGTAATGGGGAACTTGATGCGAAGGGTTTGTGCATTGACATGGAACAAAGAGTGTAGGTGCTCTGCCTTTTGGACTGGTGTCAGGGTAGGAAATACAAACACTGCTCTGGTAGCTAGGTCCGCTTGTGAATTACCTTCTGCCAACGGGCCTGAGAGACCAGAATGAACACGTATATGCAAAATGCAGAATGGATTAATTCGTGCCCAAATTTCCTGTTGTATAGCTGTGAACAGCTCACAAACGGTGGAAGAAACTTTTATCTGTCCCACCGATTCCAAGGAGGAGACTGCATTGACCACATATTGACTATCAGATAAAATATTAAAAGGCTCATGGTAGTTTTGGAAAATATGTAGAACTGTAGCGAGTTCAGTCATCTGCGGTGAACTAAATGGGAACAGAATAGAGACATGCCATAAAACACCAGTAGGAGATATGTCAGAGGCAAGTATGCAAAGCTGAATAGGCAACTCAGGGCTAAAGCGATCCAATTGGGCATCCTCAAGACTCTTTTCCACCTTAACAAGACACTCACGTGCTGCAGGAGTCAACTGCCTTGGTGACTGCAGATCTGAATCTCCTCTTCACATATCAATCTGGCCAGGAAATCTGCAAACGGCTCTGTTGGTCCCTGTAACACTTTGGACAAACTAGCACTGAGGTCCCCGGAGCCGGTAAGAGCCTTCCAGGCTTTTAGGGCATTATCATTAATTTGATTATACACCTGCCCTGGATATCCTATCTGATTATTTGCAAACTGCCCCTGTCCCATAAGCATGTCTACACTCCAGGCAGGTTGACCATTTCTGGTATTTTCTGCCATGGTCTGATGTGAATAATCAAGGTAGGCAGCTTTCCATACTAAGTATTGACCTCCAGATAATACTGCCCTGCATAAATTGCCCCAGTCAAATGGGGTCATGCAAAATCTTTTAAGGCCCTCAACTTGGGTCAGGGTGTATGCTGCTTGGGGGCCATAGCCAGAGACAGCTGTTTTAATCCTCTCTATAATTTTCCATTCCACTGGCTCGTGGTATCTCTGATTATTATTGGTATGGTCCTCAAATACAGGAAAAGTGGAGGTCCCTATACCTAATTCTTCTTGTCCCCATATGCTGCGTTATCGGCCCTCTGAGAGTTTATGGAGCATTCCTCCTTTAGTTCCTCCAATGCCTGCTCGCCCTGTTTCAGATCCTCAATATATTTCCCCGATGTATCTGTCAGGCAGGAGCGGACCAAAGTCCAAACCGCCAAAACACCTCTGGGTAATTTCCCTTCCGTGTCCGCATCAAGCAGGTCAAGCCCTAATTTTTCCCATGACTCCTTGTTAACGTAGCCCTCTTCAACAAACTAAGGAGCCACTTCCCTGACTTCCTCAAGGAATGTTTCCACTGTGGAGTCCTTTAATTTTATTCCACAGGTTTTCAGCAACTGAATCAGAGCCTTTTGTACCTTAGGCTTAGCTTGTAAGTTTCCCATGTTTTTCCTTATGTAAATATATGCTTCCTCCTGTCTTTTTTTTTTTTTTTTTTTCCCA
>NW_008355785.1:463977-476788 GCF_000622305.1 Nannospalax galili | reverse complement strand
GTGTATGAGTGTATTGCCTGCATGTATGTGAGTGCATCTGTGTTGTGCAATGCCACAGAGGTCAGAAGAGGACGTTGGATACCCTGGAACTGGAGTTAAGGATGGTTCGTAGCTGCCATGTGGGTGCTGGGACTCAAACCTGGGTCCTCTGCAGGAGCAGTCAGTGCTCTTAACCACTGAGCCGTCTCTCCAGCCCCTTCACTGCTGCTCTGTGTAACCCTAGTTGTGGCCGGTGAACCTCAGTCGGCTCCTTTCTCCATGTTTTCCCTCTTTTGGGCCTTTGTTCTTATGAGACAGAATTCCTCTCTGTATAGATTCTGTTTTCTCTAGATAAGGAATAAAAAGTCTCCTAATCATTTCATACAATTGTAAAATATGTTTTTCATGTGAGATCATGTGGAGGGCTGATGCCACAGCACCCTGCCCCCCAACCAGGTGCTCAACCCTTCCACCGATTGCCGGAAGCCCCAGTTTATGGACTTAGTTGGGGGTCTTTGTTCCAACAGAGCTCAGCCTCACCCTGCTCAGTCGCTCTTGCTCCCTGATCCCCAGCTCCTGCTGCATCAGTGGCAACACAGTTAGAGCCACCAGGCCTGGGCTTGTGCTCAGGTTGGAGGAGGGAAGGTGGGGCTCGGCTGCAGGTGCTGGGGAACTGCTGCGGGCCCAGTGCTCTTGGCTGCACCACAGATAAGCTGGCAGGCTGTAGCCAGCAGGCAGTGGAGGATCAAAGAATAGTAGAACATGACCAACAGAGGAGTGCTCAACTGTGAAACTTGAGACTCCAGTACAGAGTGATGAAGGGGTGAATCCAGGTATCTGAGAAAGCATTCATGGAAGCCCTCCCATCCACAGTAGCCTAAAAAAAATCTAGGAATAAACATAACCAAAAGACATTAAATATCTTCACGATGAAATTTTTAAATCTTTGAAGAGATGAAGACATCAGATTGAAAGACCTCCCATGCTCATGAATTGGCAGAACTAATATTGTGAACATGACCACCCTACCAAAAGCAATATACAGTCAATTCAATGATAATCAAAAGCCCCATGACATTCTTCACAGAATTAAAGAAAAAAATCCTAAAATTCATATGGAATCACAAAGACCCCAGGTGGTCAAAGCAAACTTGAGCACCAAGAGCAACGCTGGTGGGATTTCCATGCAGATCTCAAACAAAAACAGCATGGTACTGGTACAAAAACAGACATGTAGATCAATGGAACAGAACAGAAGACCCAAATGAGTGCACACAACTTCATCCACCTGATATTTGTCAAAGGTGCCAAGAACAAACAATGGAGGAAGGACAGCATCTTCAACAAACGTTGCTGGCATTCTTCAATTGAATCTTTATCTTTCATCCTGCACAAGTTAATTCCAAGTGGATCAAATACCTCACCGTGAAGCCTGAAATTCTGAAACTGTTAGAGGAAAAGCCAGGCAGTACCTACAAGACACAGGCACAGGAAAGGACTTTCTAAATTGGACATCGGCTACTCAGGCATTAAGGTCAGCAGTCGACACACAGAACCTCATTAAACTAAAAAGCTTCTGAACAGAAATAGAAACAACCAAGGAAGTGAAAAGAAAACCCACTGAGCAGGAGAAAATCTTCACCTGCTACACATCTGACAGAGGATTAATATCCCGACTATACAAAGAACTCAAAACACAAAGAAGCAAGAAAATAAGCGACCTAATAAAAAGATGGGCTAAGGACCTGAACAGAGAGTTCTCAAATGAAGAAATAATAATCTAAGAAACACCTTAAAAGGTATTCAACATCCTTGCTAACTAGGGAAACGTGCATCACAACCACTTTAAGATTTCATATTATCCCAGTCAGACTGGCTAAGATCAAGAGAACAAAGACACCAAATGCAAGTGAGGATGTGGGGAAAAGGAAATGCTCATTTACTGCTGGTGGGATTGCAAACTTGTCCAACCATTATGAAAAGCAGTGTGGAGAACTCTTAAAAACTAAAAGTGAATCTGCCATGTGATTTGGTCATACCACTCCTGGGCATATGCCCAAAGGACTCATCCTATTGTAGAGACACTTGTACAACCATGTTTGAGTTGTTGCTCTTTTCACAATAGCTAAGAGATGGAAGCAACCTAAGTGTCCCTCAACTCACGAGTGGTTAACGAAAATGTGGTATATTTACACAATGGAGTTCTACTTAGCAGTAAAGAAAGACAAAATCATGAAATTTGCAAGTAAATGGATGGACGTACAAACTGTTAAACTAAGTGAAGTAACACAGATTCAAAAACCAAAGGATATATGTTCTCTCTCATCTTAACACCAAATTCTTATACGTGAGTATATAACCTGATGTAACCACACGATCCAGGAAAATGGAACTGAACCATGGAGGTCAGGAGAAGGAAAGGGCCCAAGAGAGGGGGATGGTAGGAAACCAATATTACCAAGGACAAAATGAAGAAATTGGGGTATTCAACTAGGAAGGGAGGAGGGAAGGATACAAGGGATCCTGAAAGAAAAGAAAAGGAGCTCAAGAGACAGGGAATAACTGCAGAAAGGTATTATCAAGGGAAATAGGGCTACTTCAGCTGGTTACAGAGAAGAGAGATCAGACATGGAGAGAGAGAAGAGAGAGAAATTAAATTTAGGTAGGGTAAAAAAACAGAGGGAAATCTATTACCTCAAAACCCTACTGAAAAAATACACATACAATATGTGAACACGAGTGCTTGTGTATACCTGAATGCCATGTAACAAAAAACACAGCGCCAGACTGGAGAAACCTTCCTTGAGTTGTTGGTCAGAGAAGTCCAAGAAACTCCCAAAATAACACAAGCTATTACCACAGCCCTTGATTACCTCCCAGAACTATAAGGTAAGACTGAAGACAGGACACACTTTGAACAGAGTACTTGGAGCAATGGACCTGGAACTGACCTGGAAGCCTCCTCCCTGCAGACTAGCTCTCATAGTCCTAGAGGATACTATGCAAGCTGCTAAGGGAGAAAAATCAACCAATGGTCCAGCCCCAGGTTTAAAGGCTAATGACCACAACAATGACCAGCACAGCAGACTATAGTGGTGCCATTTATCTAAGGGGTAATCAACAGCTATTTAATCGGACTTAAAACCCCTCGATGGGCAGGAACTCATGGGTGGCACTGAAAACAGCCAAATACACATGTCTGGATAGGTCATAGATTCTAGAGAAAACTCTCTTTCTGTATGTCATATCTCTAGACAAATGAAATTTCTTACTTATGCTAAATACCGATCCTTATATTCACAGGTAAGTACATCATTCACCACTCATTAAAGAATCTTCTTTTTAGCGGGGCATGGTGGTACACACCTTTGATCCCAGCACTTGGGAGGCAGAGGCAGGTGGATCTCTGAGAGTTCAAGGCCAGCCTGGTCTACATAAGTGAGTTTCAGGACAGCTGGGGCTATAGGGAGACACTGTCTCAAAAAGACAAAAAAAAAGAATCTACTTTTTGCAGCAGAGGGAGACTGTTAGGGAGTTCCACAACCAGTCACATATAGAGAATGTGTCTGAAAGATGCCCAGCCCTAAATGACACATCTACAATGGAGCCTCTACACTTGAGGTGTTGGGGACAAGAAAGAATATCATGATGCATGATTTTGAAAACTCTACATTTTTGTGTGTATAGAAAACTCTGCCTGAAATAACATACTACTTGCTGGCTTGTCTGTTCTGCCTGTTTGAATTTACTACACATGGATGATTAACCCAATTGAAATGTTAAGAATTAAGGTGCTGTAACGCCCCTCTCCTGGACCCTCGACCCCTGACTCAGTTGATTTATGACATGTCCTGTAGGCATGTTTGCACATACCAGATAACCGATAAGGAACAAAAGGGGGAGGTTGCGCCTGGCTTGCACCAGACCTACCCTTCTTGGAAAAGACATTTAGCAGAAACTATAGCTGTTAAAAATGATTGATTAAAGTGTTTGTTGAGGAATGCACTGGTCATTGAGTAACAGCTGTGCAGGCCTATATAATCTGTACCTGAAACTGACTGGGGGTGGATCGTTCTGACCAGACCTGTGTGTCTTGGGAAGTCGGTCAGCCCCAGCTAACTGGATTAATAAAAACTCTGCTTGATTTTTACATCTCCAATCCCGTGTGCTTGTTCTCTGGAGGGGACCCATCGAGTCACAGACCCTAACATTTGGGGGCTCGTCCGGGATCCGAAGGGGGACCCCTGGGAAACAAAAGACGGGCGGAGGCAGAGTTTCCTACGAGGAAGGCCCTCGTATCAAGTCTCGGGTTCGAGTCCTGAGCAGGGAAGTCCAGGTTCGAGTCCTGGCCCTAGGGTTGGAGAGATCTGACTCTGGGAAGGAAGCTTAACGACAGGAAGCTGGCACCAGAAGTGGAAAAGGTCGAGCTCATAAACCTAAGGCAGTCCGAGTGGATGCCTTTCAGGAGAATCACCAGGAGCCTTGGGAATCTGGAAGGTGAGAGTGAGAGTGGCAAATGTGGCACGCGCCAGAGTGAGAGGAGGACCAGTCCGACTGAAAGTAGTGAAATGTGGTGTGGATGTATGCTGATGATTATGTTTCTCATTCTAGGAGTGGGCTTGGTTCTGTATTTTTCTATACGCACCTGGTTCTAAAACTTTCTTTCCTTTCCATATACTGTCCTATATACTGTTTCATACTCGGGACCAGAGTCTTCGCGTGGGACCGTTAATGACAAAGGAGCAACTGAGGCCTACTGGTCAGGGCCACTCCCTGATGTAGGTGGAAGGCTCTTAGTCCTCTTGACGGACCCCAACAGCCCTCACGGGTGGAGACGAAAACCCCCCCCTCGCACTTTGCATCTCTAGTCTCTTGCCTTAACCATTGGACTACCCTCTTCTGTCAACCACTACAATAGCCCTGCGGGCACGGGTCGAGCAATTAAGAGCCACAGGGCTCTCGCCGCTGAAAGACTCCTGTGTAAGGATAAGGGGGTCCCAGGCATGAATCCCAGATAAATTCACGTCCCCCGCAGAAGAAAAACTGGGCAACGGAAGGCACTCGTTCAAAAGCACAGCCACCGGTCATTATTATTTGAAGTGGTTTCTTTCCTTATTCCTTTTCTCTCCCCCTCTTCCTTATTGCTTTTATCTCTCTCTCTCCCAACTTTTGCTTTTGATTCCCCAGACACCATGGGCCAAACTCAGGCCACTCCCAAAAGCACAATCCTTTCTCACTTTTCAGAAGTAAAGAAGAGGGCCCTGAAACTGGGTCCCAGCATCAAGAAGGGTAAGTTTGAGGCCCTCTGTTCCATTGGATGGCTGACCTTCGGGGTAGGATGGCCCAACCAGGGATCTCTTTTTCTGGATATCATAGGCAAGGTTAAGGCAATCATCACTCAACCCAACCCTGAAGGATACCCAGACCAGCTCCCCTATATCCTTTAATGGGAAAATTTGGTTGAAGACCCCCCATCGTGGTTGGGGCCTCTCCTGGAACAAGAACCCCATGGGGGCCCCCCAAAGGCCACTACCCTGGTTGCCCAGGAAGGGCCAAAGTCCCCTGGCCGCTGGGAGGGGGATCCTACTGCACCACCAGTCCTACCTGAGAGCTCCCCCCTCTACCCTCCATTGCTGGTCGATCAGCCGCCGCCCTATGCGGTATCCCGGAGAGGAGGAGCTGGGGGCCCCCTCCGAGGAGGAAACATGGAAGAAGCTCTGCATGGAGAGATGGCAGCGGCTGTCTCCCCAGATTCCTCCACAGGAGAGGAGAGACAGCCTGGAGAAGGAGGGGGAGTAATGCAGTTAAGGTCCCTGGGAAACAGGGACCAGATAGGAGAAGCTTCATCCTCCACTGGAGGAGTTGTGCCCATCCTGCCCGTACGGGCAGTCGGCAGCCCGGAGGGCCAACAGTATCAGTACTGGCCGTTTTCTTCCAGTGATCTCTATAACTGGAGATCCCAGAACCCTCCTTTTTTCGAGGACCCTAAGTGTCTTATAGGTCTGGTGGAATCTATCATGTTCACTCACTGTCCCACTTGGGATGACTGCCAGCAGCTACTCTGCACCCTTTTTACCACCGAGGAGCAAGAGCGAATCCTCAATGAAGCCAGGAAGAATGTTCTCAGAGAAAATGGGAGGCCCACCACCCTCCAACCTGCCATCGATGAGGCGTTCCCCCTCACGCACCCGAACTGGCATTTTGGGACAGCAGAAGGTAGGGAGCATCTCTGAGTCTACCACCAGACTCTAATGACCAGTCTCCAAGCAGCTGCAACACGGCCTACTAACCTAGCAATGGTAAAGACAATTGTTCAAGGAGAAACCGAAAGCCCAGCCGCGTATTTGGAAAGGCTGTTTGATGCATATAGGCAGTATACCCCTATAAACCCAGAGGCAGAGGAACACAGGTCAGCTGTAGTTTTCTCCTTTATTAACCAGGCAGCTCCCGATATCAGGAGAAAACTTTATAAGCGGGACGACCTGGGGGAAATCTCAATTAGGGAACTGCTGCAGCAGGCAGAGAAGGTTTTTAACACTCGAGAGTCCCCAGAAGATAGAGAAGAGAGATTGAGGAAGGAAGAACAGGAGGTGAGAAATAAGAATAGGAAGGAAGACAGCGAATTCCAAAGGAAGGAAAACAAGAAGCAGAGGGAGGAGATAGCCAGAATCTTTCTGGCTGGAGTAAAAGGGAGTCCTGAGGTGCGCCAGAGGCCAGAACCACGCCCAACTAGACTGGGGCGGGAGCAATGTGCACTGTGCAAAAGATACAGGCATTGGAAAATGGAATGTCCACAAGGAGGAGAGAGGCAGGGCAGGGGGGCCGGTCCAGACCCTACACTTGGGACAAGACTGACGGGGACGGGGTTCGGTACCTCTCCCCAAGTCTTGGGTAACCCTATACGTGGAGGGGACTCCCACCGGCTTCATGGTAGACACGGGGGCACAATACTCAGTTCTCACTCAAGCCCGCGGCCCTCTAAAACCAGGATGCACAAGCATAGTTTAAGGGGCTACAGGAGCTAAGAGGTGTGCCTGGACCACCAATAGGAAGGTAGACTTGGGGAGGCATCAGGTGTCCCACTCCTTCCTGGTCATGCCTGAGATCCCAGCGCCACTGCTAGGAAGAGATTTGCTCACCAAGATTGGGGCCCGTATCCATTTTGAGCCAAAAGGAATAAGAGTAATGGACTCAGAAGGGCAACCTCTGCAACCAGGACAAGTATTGTCACTATCTCTGGAAGACGAATATCGTTTGTTTCCAGTAGCCCTGGAGAAAGGAGATCAGGGAGATATGAGTCCCTGGCTGCGGGAGTTTCCTTCCGTCTGGGCCGAGACCGGGGGAGTCGGGCTTGCAAAACACTTGCCCCCGGTGGTGGTCCAACTTAAAGCCACAGCCCTGCCTGTCCGGGTCCAACAGTACCCGATGCCAGAAGAAGCTAGGAAAGGAATAGCGCCCCACATTCATAGATTGCTAGAAGAAAGAATCCTTAAACCCTGTCAATCAGCCTGGAATACACCTCTGCTTCCTGTGAGAAAGCCTGGCAGTAAGGACTACAGACCGGTACAGGACTTGCAAAGGGTCAATGAAAGGGTAGAGGACATTCACCCCACAGTGCCCAACCCATATACCCTGCTCAGCCATTTGCCACCATCTCATGTGTGGTACATCACCCTGGATTTGAAGGATGCCTTCTTCAGCATCCCTCTCGCTGAGATCAGCCAACCCCTGTTTGCCTTTGAGTGGCAGGAACCTGGAGGGGGAAAGACGGGGCAGCTCACTTGGACCAGAGTGACCCAAGGCTTCAAGAACTCCCCCACCCTGTTTAATGAGGCCCTAAGTCAAGATCTGGAGCCTTACCGCAAAAGGCACCCTCATGTAACCCTGCTGCAGTATGTGGATGATTTGCTGCTGGCCACAGCCACTCACGAAGAGTCCATGGAAGCAACGAGGAATCTACTGGCTGAATTAGGCAGCCTGGGATACCAAGCCAGTGCCAAGAAGGCGCACATCTGCCAGAGGTCAGTGGTCTACCTAGGATACAAGATAACCGAAGGGGCCAGATGGTTGACTCAGGCTATGAAGCAAACCATCCTAACCATTCCAGTGCCCTCCTCTCCCCGAGGGGTGAGGGAATTCCTTGGCTCAGCTGGGTTTTGCAGACTCTGGATTCCTGGGTATGCAGAGATAGCCCGTCCACTGTATGAAGCCACCAAAGATGGGCCAGACTGGAAGTGGAGTCAAGAGCAACAAGAGGCATTTGACCAGTTGAAGGAATCACTCCTTCAGGCCCCAGCCCTGTCTCTACCAGACCCAGAAAAACCTTTCGCCCTATACATAGATGAAAGGAAGGGAGTCGCTAAAGGGGTCCTGGCCCAGCAGCTGGGTCCTTGGAAACGACCGGTGGCGTATTTGTCTAAGCGATTGGACCCTGTGGCTTCAGGATGGCCATCCTGTCTACACATCCTGGCAGCCATTGCCTTGTTGGTCAAGGAAGCCGACAAACTGAACTTTGGACAAGACTTGAAGGTAACGGCACCACATACGGTGGAGGAAATCCTCCGACACCCTCCCGGAAAGTGGATGACGAATGCCCGACTCATTCATTATCAGGGGCTCTTACTAGACTCCCCTCGAATTACCTTCTCAGCCCCAGTGACTTTAAATCCAGCCACACTCTTGCCAGACCCAGACCTGTCTGCCCTGGCCCATGACTGTAGAGATGTCCTCTCTGAAGTCTGCCAGACACAGGTAGATCTGAAGGACACCAGGATACCAAACAGTGAGCTGGACTGGTACACTGATGGAAGCAGCTTTGTGCAGGATGGAGTCAGAAGAGCAGGAGCAGCGGTAGTAACACAGGAAGGAAACGTCATCTGGAGTGCCGCCCTGCCTCCAGGCACCTCTGCACAAAAGGCCGAACTCATTGCCCTTGCAGAGGCCCTAGAAAGGGTGGAAGGCAAGCGAGCTAACATCTACACGGATAGTAGATATGCCTTCGGTACGGTGCACGTTCACGGTGCCATCTACCGAGAAAGAGGCTTCCGATCAGCCGAAGGAAAGGAGCTAAAGAACTTACAGGAAGTCCAGAGACTGTTGAAAGCTATAGAAAAACCCAGGGCAGTGGCAGTTATACACATGCCCAGGCACCAAGTCAAGAAGACTCCTGAGGCCATTGGCAACCACCTTGCAGACACAGAAGCCAAGAGAGTAGCCCTCTCCAGTCCAAGAGGTTCAGTTGTACTAGCCGCCCTAGAGGTACTGATACCAGAACTGCCTGCCCTGCCCCCCAAACCTGATTATTCCCCACAGGATCTAGAATGGATAAAGAAACAAGCACCGGAAGGGAGGACTGGGAAGGGAGATTGGAGCAGGGACCAGGAAGGCAGGTTGATTCTACCAGAAACATTAGGGAAATACATGTTAACCAATTTACACAGATCTACCCACTTAGGTTGGAAGAAGTTGCTTACTCTTTTTCAAAATGCACAGCTGGTTTTCCCACATCAGAATGAGGCAGCAAGACTGATCATGGGAGGTTGCAGTAGCTGTGCGAAACTTAGACCAGCCCCAAAGGAGCTCCATCCAACCGGTAGCCGGGAGAGGGGGAGGGTGACGGGAAGGTGTTGGGAGATAGACTTCACTGAGGTAAAGCCAGGTAAATTCGGTTACAAGTACTTGTTAGTAATGGTGGATACCTTCTCAGGATGGGTAGAGGGCTTTCCCACCAAATATGAGACTAGCCAGGTAGTAGCAAAAAAGCTAATTGAAGAAATAGTTCCCAGATATGGAGTCCCTGAAGTTATAGGTTCCGATAATGGCCCGGCTTTCGTTAGTAAAGTCCTGCAAGGACTAGCCCAGGATCTGGGGACAGATTGGAAACTACACTGTGCTTATAACCCACAGAGCTCTGGGCAGGTAGAGAGGATGAATCGGACCTTGAAGGACACCCTTTCTAAATTGGTCACTGAGACTGGCGGTGACTGGGTGACTCTCCTTCCCTTAGCCATTTTTCGTGCCAGGAACTCCCCCTATGTGCACGGATTGACTCCCTTCAAGATAATGTTTGGAGCCCCGCCACCAATAACTAGGCGGGCATTGCCCCCGAGGGAAGAAGGATTGGCACCTGATTACCTGAGTGTATTACAATCCTTCACTAAAGTGCAGCAGGAAATTTGGCCCCTAATCAGAGCTTACTATGAAGAAAGGAAGGTGCCTAATGTAGAACACGGTATATCCCCGAGGGACACATTCTGGGTAAAAAGACACAGAGTAAAGACCCTTGAGCCCAGGTGGAAGGGACCTTATGTTGTGTTGTCTGTTACCCCCACCGCCTTGAAGGTCGACGGAATTGCTCCTTAGGTACACTACACCCACGTCCATAAGGCATCACCTCTCCAAGACCCAGAACTCGACATAAAGACGTGGAAAGTGCAGAAAGATCCAAACAACCCTCTAAAGATATGGCTAAGTCGAACTTAAGAGGATTCCCACCTTGTGCTGTCCCAGGACCTGGCAGCATCCCCGCTGCCACCAAGACCCCCTTATGAAGCTTTCCACGCAGACTGGATGGGTGAGGATGTTGCTGGTAATATATTACTTAGCAACTAGCGGCAGGCATCTCACGGATGGAATCAACCCACACATACCAGTACAAGTTACTTGGGTTGTCACCAACCTGGAGACTGGGTCCCCAGTGCTAATGCGGTCAGCCATGTACCCCCCAATACCTGGTGGCCACCTCTAGATATGGACCTCTGTACTTTGGTAGACGGAGCCTGGGACCGGGAATGGGCAGAGGTTACCCGGGATGTGGAGGACTCCTCCCATGGATACAATTGCAAATTCGAATCAGGAGTTCGCTACCTTAGACAGAAACAATTCTATGTCTGCCCAGGACCACAGTATAAACCCAGTTGTGGGAGACCAGACCAGTACTACTGCCCACGATGGGGCTGTGAGACCACGGGCCAGGCATACTGGTTAAGTAATGCCCGTGGGGATTACATCACCCTCAAACGGGATGTAACTGACCCCCCCGTAAGCCGACTTGGGGGCTTGAGCCACGAGCCTGCAATCCCTTGCTTATCAGATTTACAGAGAAGGGAAAGAAGTTCTCCGGTTGGGAAGGAGTTAATACATGGGGCCTACGACTGCATAACTATGAATCTGCAATTTTGTTTACGATCACTAGACGCCAGGTGTCTTTCGTCACGGCAGTAGGGCCCAACCCGGTGCTAGTCCCAAGAGTCACTATGGATATGCCTAAGGTCACCCCTCCCCCTCCTTCCTCTAGCCCTACTCAACTTACCGGATTTACCAGAAGGCCTCCTAAACCTTTACCCCAGATCCGCTATTACAGGCAGTCACAGGAATTTGTTAAAATCATAAATCAAACTTATAGCCTCTTAAATGCAACTAGCCCTGAGTTGGCCAGATCTTGTTGGCTCTGCTATACTGTTACCCCCCCTTATTTAGAGGGAATTGCCACTATGGGTTCCTACAATGTTTCCCATAATATTTCCCAATGTGCATGGGGCACAATACCCAAGATTACTTTAGAGCAGATTTCAGGAACGGGACTATGCCTCGGTGAGATTCCACCACAGTACTCTTCTCTCTGCAAGCAGACTAAGGGTCTCTCTGAGTCGAACGGGGCCTTCCTCATCCCCCCTCCAAATACTTGGTGGGCATGCTCCTCAGGATTAACCCCTTGTATTTCAGTAGATGTTCTCAAGGAAGGAGGCTTTTGTGTTCTTACAATTCTTCTTCCTCATCTGGTCTATCACTCAGAGGAAGAGTTCTTGCAGACTTACACTCCCTCTCTTCCTTTCCCGATGCGGTCTAGGAGAACCCCAGTAATTCTAGCTGTGACACTTGTGACCTTGATTAGTACAGGTGTGGCAGCAGGGGTAGGCACTGGAGCCACAGCCCTAATACAAGGGAGGGACCAATATAATGCTTTGCGCACTAGCCTGGATTTAGACCTCCAAAGAATAGAGGACTCCATAACCACTCCAAGACTCTATAGGATCCCTGGCTGAAGTCATGTTACAGAATCGCAGAGGACTGGACCTCCTGTTCCTGCAACAAGGGGGACTGTGTGTTGCCCTAAAAGAGGAATGTTGTTTTTACAGAGACCACTCAGGAATAATAAAGGATAACATGGCAAAGATACGAGAGGGGTTAGAAAAATGAAAGAAAGAAAGGGAAGCCAGTCAAGGGTGGCTCAGCTCTTGGTTCAATCAAACTCCTTGGGTATCAACTCTTCTCTCCGCTGTTGCAGGGCCCTTGATTATCCTCCTCCTACTTGTTACGATCGGGCCCTGTATAGTAAATAAGCTGCTGAGGTTTGTCCAAGAAAGAATAGACTCGGTCCATCTCCTGGTGCTGCAGCAGAAATACCAGGTTTTAGAACCAGCTGAGGAAGATTCCTCAGTTTAACCAAAGACAAGGGGGGAATGTTGGGGACAAGAAAGAATATCATGATGCATGATTTTGAAAACTCTACATTTTTGTGTGTATAGAAAACTCTGCCTGAAATAACATAGATTTAGATTTACTTGCTTGTGGGAAGCGAGCACGGCCGAGCCAGCCAAAGATGGCGCCCTGGCTGGCTGCCAAGCCTCGTGCTGTTTACTTCAACTCTTGGCTGATTGCCAAGGCTCATGATCCTCGCTTGTTTACTCCAACTCCCTGAAGCATGGTGAGCCCGAACAGGTGCTGCCTGCCTGATGATCTTGCTACGTGGCCAACGAGCTGCACTCTGCCTGCCCGCTGCACGTGTGTGTGCCCTGATTGGTCCTGGCTGGGGGGAGGGCTGTTGGAAACG
>NW_008355785.1:459304-462217 GCF_000622305.1 Nannospalax galili | reverse complement strand
TTTTATTTTTTAGTTTTTCTTTCTTGTAAACAAATGATTGATGAAATAATGTAACACCTTAAATTCCAGAAAATGGCATGGTTTTCCAACCTCGTGTGGATATGGCGCATGATCAGTCTATCATATAAGATTAATACAAGTTCGTGCTTTCTGTGTTATGGTGAGACAACATTAAAGAATCCAATCTCTCCAGCCCCAGGAAACATTTCTTAAAGGAAGCAAATCTGATGTTAAGTTCTTATTTTTTTTTTTTTTTAGAAAAAATCTTTATGTATTTAGAAAACCCAGCTAAAACATTTGTTCAACCATTGAGTCTCTGCCGCTAACAGCCTGTTATATTGAGAGGAGGTATTTTGCGTAAAGGACTGGGTTTTACATAGGGGCCATTGAGTGCATACCTATAGTATGGAAGAAACATCAACCGGTCTGGGTCCCTCAATGGCCCCTTCCCAAAGAAAAATTATTAGCTGCCCAGGACCTAATAAACGAACAGCTTAGTGCAGGCCATATAAAGGAGTCTACCTCTCCTTGGAATACACCCATATTCATTATTAAGAAAAAATCAGGCAAATGGAGATTACTCCAGGATTTAAGAGCTGTAAATGAGTGTATGGAAACCTTTGGCCCGGTGCAACGTGGCCTCCCTTTGATTTCAGCTTTGCCAAAAAACTGGCCTACTGCTATAATTGATATCAAAGATTGTTTTTTCTCTATTCCTTTGCATCCGGATGACACCTCTAAATTTGCATTTACTGTCCCATCCTTAAACCATTCCTCTCCAGATAAGCGATATGAGTGGGTAGTTCTTCCTCAAGGAATGGCTAATAGTCCTACACTATGCCAGATATATATAGGGAAAGTCATTCAGCCATTAAGAGACGCCTTTCCCGAGGCTGTCATCTATCATTATATGGATGATATTCTTTTATGTGCAGACAGTAATACCAAGGTCGAAACTATGTTGTACAAGCTAAAGGTTGAGCTTGCTAAGTGGGACTTGTCCATAGCACCAGACAAAATTCAGTTGGGGGATATTAAGGAGTATTTAGGAACCCGGTTGAGCAATACAATAGTAAAGCCTCTTAAACTGACTATTAAGATAGACCATCTTAACACTTTAAATGAATTTCAAAAGCTCTTGGGAGATATAAACTGGATCAGACCTTATTGTAAACTAACTAACGCAGACTTAGCCCCACTATTTAAAATACTTCAAGGTAATCCTGCTCTTCATTCCCCTAGAACGCTTACTCCTGAAGCACGGGCCTGCATTCAAAAAGTGGAACAATGTTTAAGTCTTGCTCAGGTGACACGTTTAGATTATGAAAAGGCCTTGTATCTTTGTATTATCGCTTCTAACTGCTCTCCAACTGGAGTTTTGTGGCAGGAGGGTCCTATAATGTGGTTATGCTTAGCTCATTCTCCAAAGAAAATACTTCCTTATTATCCAGAAGAAGTCGCAACTTTGATACTGAAAAGCCTGCGAACTAGTATGGAAGCTTTTGGTAAACAACCTGACATTATCATAACCCCTTATTCACCCCTTCAAATAGAAACTTTAGCTGCATGTAATGATAGGTGGGCTGTTGTAGCCACCAGTGCTACTGGCAGGGTTGACAACCATCTCCCTGCTGATCCTATACTGCAATTTGCATCTCGTAACCCTTTAATACACCATCGGGTTACACGTACTTCACCTATTATTGGAGCAGTCAATATTTACACGGATGGATCTAGAGGGGGAGTTGGGTCTATTTGTGTAGAAGGTCTGCCTCCCGAAACCCACATATTTCCCTTTAAGTCAGCACAAGCGACAGAGCTTGCTATAGTTTTAAAAGTTTTCACCATATTTACACAACAGTTTAACCTGATATCAGACAGCCGATATGTGGTACAAAGTTTACAAATTCTGGAAAATGTTGGCTCAATCAGGTCACATTCCCAAGTCCATGACCTTTTTGTAGCCCTGCAAAAGCAAATTTGGCTTCGGCAATCACCATTTAGTATAATTCATATCAGAGCTCACACTGGCCTTCCCGGATCTCTTGTAGAAGGGAACGCAAAAGCTGATGCAGCCACCAAAAGTGTATTTGTGTTTACAGCCTTTGCATTAACATCGGTGGGACGTGCTGCTCAATTTCATTCAAGGTTTCATGTTAATGCAAATACTTTACGTAAAAAATTTCATATTACCAGAGAGCAAGCACGACAGATAGTTTTACAGTGTAAGAAGTGTGTTCTGAGTCTTCCCTCTCACTCAATTGGTGTTAATCCCCGTGGACTGAAGCCTGGAGCTCTTTGGCAGATGGATGTTACTCACCTGCCTGAATTTGGTATCTTAAAATATATTCATGTGTCTGTTGATACATATTCCGGTATAATTTATGCTTCTGCTCAATCAGGTGAAACAGCCAATCATGTAATATCCCATTGCTTACAAGCTTTTGCAGCTTGGGGCCCACCATTGCACATCAAAACTGACAATGGGCCAGCATATACATCTTCTAAGTTCAAAGCCTTTTGTGCAGCCTTTGAGATACAGCATTCTACCGGACTGCCATACAATCCCCAGGGACAGGGCATAGTAGAGAGAGCAAATGCAACTTTAAAGGCCTGTCTCTTAAAACAAAAAGGGGGAATAGGCAGTCAATATAGATCACCTAAAGATAAATTAAATGTTGCACTATTTATACTTAATTTCTTAAGTTTGAATGCAGATGGTCTCTCCGCAGCAGATAGGCATCGGAACTCAAGGCAGCAGAATCCGGTGCAGGTTTATTGGAAGGATGTCCTTTCAGGACAATGGTACGGCCCCTCCCCGGCCATAGCCTGGACAAGAGGCGCTGTTTGCATTTATCCACAGGATAAAGATACACCTATTTGGGTTCCTGAACATCTGGTGAAGCCGGAAAT
>NW_008355785.1:452216-458456 GCF_000622305.1 Nannospalax galili | reverse complement strand
CACTTGATGGCTTGTCTGTTCTGCCTGTTTGAATTTACTACACATGGATGATTAACCCAATTGAAATGTTAAAAATTAAGGTGCTGTAACGCCCCTCTCCTGGACCCTCGACCCCTGACTCAGTTGATTTATGACATGTCCTGTAGGCATGTTTGCACATACCAGATAACCGATAAGGAACAAAAGGGGGAGGTTGCGCCAGGCTTGCACCAGACCTACCCTTCCTGGAAAAGACATTTAGCAGAAACTATAGCTGTTAAAAATGATTTATTAAAGTGTTTGTTGAGGAATGCACAGGTCATTGAGTAACGGCTGTGCAGGCCTATATAATCTGTACCTAAAACTGACTGGGGGTCGATCGTTCTGACCAGACCTGTGTGTCTTGGGAAGTTGGTCGGCCCCAGCTAGCTGGATTAATAAAAACTCTGCTTGATTTTTACATCTCCAATCCTGTGTGCTTGTTCTCTGGAGGGGACCCATCAAGTCACAGACCCTAACAGAGGCTTATGTAACATAGCAGAACAGGGACTAGAGAGAATACTAATGTATCTCTCAGTTCTCACCAGCAAAGAAAGTTTCTTCATGCAACAAATTGTGACACAAATAGAAGGTCACAACATGCCAAAGTGTAGAAAATAAGAGCCTGCAGAGAGTGTGTCCCTGGACAGTACTCCTACACTAAACATCACCCACCCATGGCTCAGGGATCATTGCAAAGAAGAAGGAAAGATTGTAAGAGCCAGGGTTGGTACATGATCATAAGGAAACAGAGTCTTCCAGGCCCCTGGGAACTTGCTCATATGAGCTTACAACAATGGTGTCAGCATGCACAAGCACAAGACCCATGAAAACTCAAACATAGACAGCAAGCCCCAACCTTAGCTGATCACTGCTGGGTGAGAAAGAGTTGATCTTCTTTAAGGTAGAGTCTTTAGAAACGCTAACTAGACTCCAGTGGATGAACTTGCACTGAGGTACATCTGGGTATACAAACTTGATTGTATAGTCTTTAACATATATGTCAGACTGCATGAAATTCGGTCACGGGTATGAGGAGTACAGATGAGGAAGGGGTATAAAGATGATCATGATAGATCTGAATCATAGAACATGGAGTAATCAAGCTGGTGCTCACCTCTAAGCTTCATCTCTACTGGATTTCTTTCATAATGCTGTGCTATGCATATCCATGGAAGAGAAAAGTAATGTTCAAGCTTACCCACTTGTGAACTCAGTGATCTGTAATAACAACCAGCCCAGCAAGATGGGCCCACTGGTGCAATAGTGGCACAAATGTTATGGGAGTGACCAACCACCTTCTGATTGGACTTAATGGTTGTTTCAAAAGATGTGGCCCATACCTGACACTGTTATTGGGGCCATGAACCTGTGGCTAGACAGGCCACATGCTGTAGGGGAGAATCTACTACTGTTATTCTGCTAAATGGTCATAGTATTAAACCAACTTCTGACATACTGTTTTACCCAGACTCTCAGGTCTCACCAGAGAAGCTTCTTTTTGGAGCAGATGGTAAATAACACAGTTACTCTCAAGTAGTCAACATGTGGAGAATGCAGGACTGCAGAGTGCTTAGTCCTAGATGGGACATCTGTATCATACCTCTTCCTCAAAGGTTCAAGGAACATCTTGGAGAGGGGGCAGAAAGATTGCAAAAGCCAAAAGTGATGGTTGTATACAAGGAAACAGTGTTTTTGTTTTCCAGACAAAATAGGTCAGTTGCATATTTGAACTCACTGCAGTTTTGGCAGTTTTCACAAGGTCCTGGGCAACCCCAAGCCAGAGGAAACTCCTAGGATGAATGGGGAAGGCAGACATGAAGCTGAGCAATTATTGGCAGTTGAGAGGTGCTGGAAGAGGGAGAATTAGACCGTCTCTGAGAAGCTATTGACAACTAATGTGTACAGTGAGAGGGAGAGCCAGGTTTCTTTAAGGGTGTGAGACTGTGCTGGTTGACCATGCTGCAGGAGATGGATTGATACCCAAGAGTATTTAGAGAATATAAATTGGACTTGATAGGCCTTAAAAAATAGATATGAAATCTGCGGGAGGTACAGAGTGGGAGTTTATCTGCAAGGAGAAGGGGGAGGTGCTGAGGCTCAGGTCTGCTGGTGGACAGTGAGGCAAAGGGCTCAGCTCTGGTGGAGCAGAGTGAGTTTAATTCTAAGAGTAGCTTTCACAGTGAACAGGGTCAGCCGAGGATACAGCATGCAAAATATAAATCAAGCAAAGTTCAAGGTCAAATACTGTTCTTTTCCATTACTAACCAAACTCTTTCCCAGAGCTCCCATCTGTGAGAAAGGAAAACACAAGCCCATCCCCTGTCATTCTTCCCATCCCAAGGCAGTGTACTGCCCTGGACTGGGAGGCCATGTTCCACCAATGTCTGAACAAGAGACAGCTGGACTCTATCTTGTCCTTAGTTCACCTTCGGCAAGAACTGAGCTCCTTCAGGAAGGAATCTGAATATGATCCAAATATATTGCATGAAATTATCAAAGTATCAGTAAAATATTATTTTTTAAAATGGTTCATGCAACGTGTGGGAAACAATCTCCATCTTTCATGCATAAGACTACTTGTTGAGCAGGAAGACCTGTAAGTAACTCACCATTTCCCTTTGTGTTAACCATCTACTTGCTCCACAGATGAATGGGTAGAAGAGGTGGTGTGCATATTCAGTAATGTGTCAGAAGGCTTTTTAGTACCACATGAGCATGGCCTGAGTGCTTAATAACCCAATGCCAAGGCATTATTGTGCAGGCCTGTGGGCTGCAGCAATGTGCTGTTGCTGTTTGTGTGGAGGGAATTTCTCTTAAAGTGGAGGCTATGGGTGTAAGTGTTCTTCACCAGATAATGAAAGTTCCCAAAGGTCATATATATTAATTGAATAGCCTTGTCATATATATGAATATACATAGACATAAATATACATGTATGTGGCGAGGATGTTCAGTTAGCTGATTTTGTTCTTTGACTATTTCATGAGTGTATAAAATACATTCTGATTTCTCTCTATCCCTTCCATCTTTTATCTCCCTTCCATAGCTATGAACCTCTCCTCCTCCATACCATCCCTTTCTCAGATTCAGGATGTTTGGGTTGTTTTATTACTTCTTTAGTTCAACCCGAGCATTTGTATGATTACTGGATTGGAACTGTCTGCTATAATCTACTGGAGTCACCGTTGGATACTGAAGACAAAGATGCATGGACTCCTTCACAAACTTGCATGCCATCCTCAGCTGGTTCAGTTGTGAGGGATGGTTATGACCCTATTCCATCCAGCAACAGTACCCTCATAAGACTTTGTTTCATAGCCAGGCACAACAGCCCATTACTTTAATCCCAGCACTCATGAGGCAGAGGCAGGCAGATCTCTGACATCAAGGCCTGCCTGGTCTACATAGTGAGTGCCAAGCCAGCTGGGGCTACAGGGAGACCCTGTCTCAAAAAGACCAAAAAATTGGCCAGACTCCAGTGGATGAACGTGCACCAAGGGTCGTCTTGGGACAAAAGTGTGATTCAATAGGCCTTAACGTATATGACAGAATGCATGAAATCTGATGGGGGAGGCTATGGGTGGGTCAGACGGGGGAGGAGATCTAAATATAATTAAAATCTATGAAATGCACAAAAATTCACTTAAAATACACACTTATAAAACACCAAAAAAGACTTTGGGTGCAAATTTTGTATTTGTCATTTTTCTTAGATGATCATATGTCATTATTTCTAAGTAATTTTTATTCTATTATACCAAATACCCAGATAACTAATGTAAAGTGTGGCATCACATTCTCAGTTCTACTCCTGCTTCACAAGACAGTCTTCTCAGATCCTGAGGGCTCCTGTTAGTTATTCTGCTGAGTACTCTAAAATTGGGGCAAGTTAAGGAAAAGGAAACAATGAGGTTGATTCATGCTAGAAGAACTCAGCAAACACTTGGCTCCAATGAGTCGTGCAAACTTTACATAACTCTCAGGAAACAAACCTCAAACTTCCCTGTACCTTCCACAGGAGACCACTCAGCCTTCGTGGATCATGGAAATGTCAGAGCTTTTTTTCAAATTATTTGTCTCGTTGGAGATAATCACAAGAAACTCCTAAGTGTCTTTGGTAATTAGCAACTGGGAAAAAGGTTTCAGAAACGTTCTTGACTCCCAAACCCAGTGCTGTCATTGCCAGGGCAGGTGACAGGAAAATTGCAGCTCAGAAGGGAGCTGAGGTCACAGTCACAGACCTTTAACTCAGAGTGAAGCCACCTCCCTCTCTCACAGTGCTGGCCCCTGTGAAGTGTCTGTGCAAGGCACCCACTATGCTGCAGAACCAAGGAGTTAGGTGAGCGTTCTGTATTTCCATCTGAGGGTGATAACCAGCAAAGGAGAGTGGTCTGAGTAAGTGATTGTGTCTGGTAACAGGAATCTGAGGTGGAAACTGATCCATGAAAGGGACAGAGAAGGTAAAAGCGTAATTGCATAGGTAAGATGTGATCTGGTAACATAGATACGTCCCTGACCTTGTGCCAGTCCCCATGGTTCCTAATGAAAGAGAAGTTTCACACTGTGGGTAACAGTTGGTATTTAGACCCAGGAAAATGAACTGTGGCTATGAAGGTGCTTAAAGACTAGTAATAAATTGGTGCTCACATTTCTTGATATTAAACATGGACTAATTTTTCAGTATTATTATTATCATGAGTGGGTTCATCATCATGTATTGCTGCCTACAATAAACATTAGAATTCACTATGAGGGGGCTGGAGAGATGGCTCAGTGATTAAGAGCACTGGCTGCTCTTGCAGAGGACCCAGATTTGAATTCCAGCACCTACATGGCAGCTAGCAATCATCTGTAACTCCAGCCCCATGGGATCCGACGCCCTTTTCTGGCCTCATGGGCATTTCATGACATGGGTGCACTTACATACATGCAGGCAATATACTCATACACACAAAATGTTCCTTCAAATTTAAAAAATGCTATATGAGAATCACCTGATCTGTGGGAGAAATCAGGATGTGAATTTGTTCCTGGAGTAAAAAATGATGTTCCTGTGGAACACTGTATTTATGCTCCCTCTTGATCTTGGGAACATAATAATGAAGGTGCAGTGTGGATGGTGGGTCATGAGTGACAGGACAGCATGCATCTTGTGTTAGTTCTCCTCATTTAACAACATTCTAATGTGAAATCCACATGACATGACTTCCCTCATTGCTTATGGAGATTTTTAATCAAACACAGAGGTTTGTGAATGGTAAGCAAAGACCCCACAAGTGAGATGCCCCTTGTACACACATTTATTCTTTGTTTCAATTTGTGCAATGTGTAATATTCCTCCATCTCTATTTACACATTTCTTCAACTCTTTTACATATGTCACCTATATTTGAGTGCATCATAATTTCACTTGAGTTTTTAATTCAAATTTTCTGTAACTTATTTTTATTATCTTATGCTATTTGAGCATATATTAGTATTTCATATTGCATTTTATACAAAGTAATACTGTTCATTTATTTACTTCAGAGATACCACCTTAGCTCTCCCCCTGTAATAATAGCAAATGAAGGTTTCTGGTGACATCATAAATATTAAGTTGATCTCAAAAATGTGTACGCCAACTTGCAGATGGGACAGCTTTCTGTAAGGTCCAAACAAATATAATTAGAGCATGTTAGGGTCCTTGACTCGGTGGGTCTATGACGAGCCCCCAAAATGTTAGGGTCCTTGACTCAGTGGGGCTCTTCTGGAGAACAGTGCACGAGTATGGAGATGCAAAAATCAAGCAGAGATTTATTAAACCAGCTAGCTGGGGCCGACTGTCCTTCCAAGATGCACAGGTCTGGTTAGAGTGATCGACCCTGAGGCAATTTTAGGTAAAGATTATATAGGCTCCCACAACCATTACACAAAAGCCCGCGTTTATACAGCCAATAGTTTCAAAGCAAGCATTTCACAAACCAATAACTTTAAAACAAGAAAAATGTTACAACTCCCTTCAGGTGTCTCAATCGGGGAGAGATCGTTGGTATGTGCCTGGTATGACTCTTTTCTGTAATCTTGTGTAAGTAGACATGCCTACAGACATGACACAGACCAGACAACTTGCCCCTATCTCCGGATGCCTGTGTCTCCAGCTGAGTTAATTGGTTACAAGCAGTAAATTCAAACAAGTACATTCAAGCAGTAAATTCAGACAAGCAGTAAATTTCTCTT
>NW_008355785.1:449877-451750 GCF_000622305.1 Nannospalax galili | reverse complement strand
GTCCTTGTCAATGGCCAGTCTTAGGGCTGTAAGTCCTTGTTCCCATGTCACCAGGGATGCAATTTTCATTCCTGCTCCGGCCAGCCTCAAAGAAAAGAGGGTCCCAATGGTTAGGGCCGTGATGGGCTCCCTCTTACTCCTAAGGGGATCTAGTCTTTCTTCCCAGTAAGAGAGAAAAGATTCATGGGTGTGGTGTGAAAGCCAGGGCAGAATGGCCACTAGTACACAGAACTCAGCAGTGGAGTGGCTAGAATCAATAAATAGAAAGTAAAATAAACTTAGTCATCATTTTAGAACAATAGCAGCTGTAGGTGGGCACTATAGTATTGGAGACAAAGATTTGAAGCCTTATAACTGAGCAATATTTTTTTCTGTTAAGAATAAAATCATCGCTGAGAAAAAATTGTCTAAATAACATTTTACCTGGACTTAAGTCTAATGTCTGAGAAATACAATTTTTTTGGATTCTTAAAGAAATATACTTATTATTTTAATTTTTGGTTATACTTTCCTTTTGGGTGTTTAAGACCATATAGTTGGCCCAAATAAACCATTTTATTTTTACTCTTCAGTCTTTGGAGGATCTGTTCCTCAGGGGTCACATGGGCTTTGGAGGAGCCCCTGCCTCCTTTCTTTCACCAGTTCCGTCTATGTGAAGAGAAGTCAAAGGTCCTGCTATATGTGTCTGTTTTTGATGCCAGTACTATGCTCTTTTAATTAGCATGACTCTGTAATATATCTTCAAATCAGGTATTGTAATGCCTCTAAACTTGATCTCTTGTGTGCCTGTACATGCATGCATGGGGGTACATGCATGTGTGTATGCATGCATGTGGAGGCCAAAGGTCGACTGGATGTTATCTTCAATTGCACTGGCCACCTGTGTCTCAGTCAAGCTGTCTTCTGGGAGGCTTTCCTCAGCTTCTTTTCCCTTCTGGGTTCCCAAGACCCCAGATTCTGCTTCCTGGGCCTCAAAAATACCAGACTTATTTTCCAGGGGCTCAAAAACTGCTATCTCTGCTTTCTGGGGCCCCAAAGTCAAAGATTTGGCCTCTGCTTTTCCCAACAGTCTAGCCTCTGTCCTCCAAAGCCTCAGAACTTTAGTCTCTGTCTCTGGTGTCCTGGATACTTCTGCCTCTATTGCCTGAGCCCCTGAAACTCTTTTTTCAGTGACTGTGAGAGCTCCCCAGGTCCCAGTCTCCTGGATTGCCAAAGTTTCTGTCTTTGCCTCTTCTAACTTCGTAACTACAGTTTCTGTCCACTGGGCCCTCAGAACCTCAGCCTCTACTGTTCCAGCTTCTGGCCTGGAAGTCCCGGAATCCCCCACCTCTGTCTTTTTAAGCCCTGGCTATTTTAGGTTCTATCTCTGGGATTTCTGAGCCACCAACTTCTATTTCCTGGGTTCCCAGCATCTCAGGCTGTGTCATGTCTATCCACAGAGCCCCTGATTCCCTAACCTCTGTTTCCTGGGCCTCCGATATCTCAGACTTTCCCATCTCAGCAGCTATCACTGGACCCTCAAAACCCCCTATTTCTGTCTTCTGGGTCCTCAATATTTTCAATTCTATTGTCTCAATCTCGGTTCTCAGTATCCTAGAACCCCCAGGCATCTCCTTAGCCTTTAAGAGTTCAGTCTTTTCTACCTCAGCTTCTGTCCCTGGCCCTTCTGGAGCCCCAGCTGATCTCTCCTGGGCTGGGGTGTTCTGGGCTCCCCTCTTCAACGGAGGAAGCTGTGGCATCTACAGCGGCAGCGGCAGGTCCAGGGCAGGGGGCTGCTGACGGCGCTGGGTGCAGCGTGGACAGAGGATCCTGGGGCTGGAGTGGGATGTATGATGTCAGCTGGGGAGGGTGCTCTGGGGGGGGAATTTCAGCC
>NW_008355785.1:431875-448926 GCF_000622305.1 Nannospalax galili | reverse complement strand
TCTCTGTTCTCAGTATCCTAGAACCCCCAGGCATCTCCTTGGCCTTTAAGAGTTCAGTCTCTTCTACCTCAGCTTCTGTCCCTGGCCCTTCTGGAGCCCCAGCTGAGATCTCCTGGGCTGGGGTGTTCTGGGCTCCCCTCTTCAATGGAGGAAGCTGTGGCATCTACAGCAGCAGCGGCAGGTCCAGGGGTCAGGGCGCTGACGGTGCTGGGTGCAGCGTGGACAGAGGATCCTGGGGCTGGAGTGGGATGGATGATGTCAGCTGGGGAGGGTGCTCCGGGGCGGAATTCCAGCCCAGAACAGAGCAGGGCTGGGGACGGTGGTGGGGCATGGCAGCACTGTTTGGCTTCCCAGCACTTTCCTTTTGTTTGGGTCTGCATTCACATTGGCTGTGTTCTTCCAAGGACATCTCCCCCAGCTGACTGCTAGGGTACTGGGTCATGAGGATCTGCATTCGGACTTGGTGCTGCCCAGTGGGCACACATTCCAGGCCGTCATCAGGGCAGCAGCCACCACAGCGTTGCACAGTCACTCAGCTGGGCACCTGGGCACCACTTTCTTCTGGTGATCAGGGGCATCAAGCTGGGAGACAGGGGCCTGGGTGCCAGCCAGCTGCAGCAGTGCAGCGAGCAGCAGGCGGTGGAGTAGGGGGCTCATGGTGCCCACTGGGGCCGCGGTCCAAGGGCTCCCACATCACCCTAGCCTGGCTGCGTGGGGTGCGGTGGCAGCCAGAGCGCCATGGCAGGGGCCGGGGTGCGGGGATCAGGGGCCAGGGGGGCGGCTCCTCCGCGGCCCCCTCCCGAGCCCTGGGCACAGGCAGTGCAGCTTAGCGTTGTGGCAGCGGCCCTAGGAGCCTAGCGGGTGGGCGGCAGGTGGTGGCGGTGGTGGTGGCAGCAGCGGTGCTGTCAGGCACAGGCACCCCTCCCGCGGGTGGCAGGGCTGGGGGTGGCAGGTCCCCACCGGGTGGCTGGGCCATGGCACGGCTGGAGGGCCACGAGTTCGAGTACCTCATGAAGAGGCGCTTGGTGACCATCAGGCACAACTGGTCGCAGGGCTCGGTGGACGTGAGCATGGGCCACTCGAACTTCATCTGGCGGTGCCACCTGGAGATCTTCATGCCCCAGGCGGTGGCCATGGTGTAGCTGCCCCAGAGCCTGCGCAGCCCCGGCCGTGGGTTTTTTTTTTCAGTGGCCGGAGAGAGGAATGGAGAGGGGTGGGAGATACAGATAAAGGGTTTTGTCTACTTAGACCGAGAATAAAAGGAAGGAAAAAGGAGGAAAGGAAGGTTTAAAATAGAGAGCGTAGAGAAAAATACAAAACCAGACCCCCCCCCATTAAGATAATTAGCACAATTATCAAGCAGGCGCACCACATCTCACTGCATTCACTCGGACCCGGTCCTTCTTTCCTCAGATGCGCGCTGCACTCACCACTCTCACTTTCGGGATCCCCGAGACTCCTCGTGATTCTCCCAAAAGGTGTCCACTCGGACTGCCTCAAGGTAACGAGCTCGATTTTTTTTTTTTTCCTCCTCAGGTGCCAGATTTGATGGCAGGCTTTCTTCCTAGGGCCGAGACACTCAGACCCTAGGGCCAGGGCTGGTTACCTGGACTTTTACCTAGGTGCCGGGACTTGAACCCGGACTTCCTCACTTGGGATTACTAACCCGAGACCAGACACGAGATGGTGACTCTTGCTTTATTCTGGATTTTACAGACACGAGGGGGCGACCCTCGAATTACACTGCCCTGTCCGAAGAAAAGAAACTCTGCCTCCATTCGTCCTTTGTTCCCAGAAGCCCCCCCCGAATCCAGGATGAGCCCCCAAAATGTTAGGGTCCGTGACTCGGTGGGTCTCTTCAGTAGAACAAATGCATGAGTATGGAGATGCAAAAATCAAGCAGAGTTTTATTAAACCAGCTAGCTGGGGCTGACCGTCCTTCCAAGACACACAGGTCTGGTTAGAGCGATCGACCCTGAGGCAATTTTAGGTAAAGATTACATAGGCTCCCACAACCATTACACAAAAGCCCGTGTTTATACAGCCAATAGTTTCAAAGCAAGCATTTCACAAACCAATAACTTTAAAACAAGAAAAATGTTACAACTCCCTTCAGGTGTCTCAATTGGGGAGAGATGCTTGGTATATGCCTGGCATGGCTCTTTCCTGTTATCTTGTGTAAGCAGACATGTCTACATGACATGACACAGAAAAGGTCAGGCTCCAGGGGGGGGGGCTGCAGCACTTGCCTCTATCTCTGGATGCCTGTGTCTCCAGTTGAGTTAATTGGTTACAAGCAGTAAATTTAAACAAGTAAATTCAAGCAGTAAATTCAGACAAGCAGTATATTCAAACAAGCAGTATATTCAAACAAGCAGTAAATTCCTCTTTCCCTAACAAGCACTGCTTTAATTAAAATATCTGAGGCTTTTTTCTTTTGTCATTCCCTTATAAACTAAATCTTTATGCCAAAACAAAAACTTTTTATGGACAATGTCATACAATAAAATACCAGAGAAGTGAATAAAATGTCAAGTTGTGGGGAAAAATACTGAACCTTTGAAAACATGTTCCCATGGTGCAGTGAGCAAAGACTTAGAGGACTGTCCCCGCAGCCAGCCAGGAAGTGTTGCAATCTTCCAGGCCTACACTCTGCCCCCAAGCAGCTTTGAATTTGAATAGTCACATACCCTTTGTGTTTCTAAGATCTTGTCTTCAAGATGAAAATAATGCTACTGTCCATGTCAGATGGTAATGAAAACCGAAGAAACGGGCAAATTAGCAGGAGAGCAGCAATTCATGAACTGTCATTGCAGTTGGACATTCACACATGTGATAGACTTTGCTCCAAGAGGACGCTTAACAAAATAAAACTGTAAGTGTATAAATTGAGTATTGAGTGTCAGTGACATGATAAATGTGGTCATTCTGCACATACCTGCTTAGAATCCTGTGACTCTGAACACAAATGCCATGACTAGAAACAGGCATAGTGACTTCCACCGTCTGGACAAGGAAATGGATCACATGCATCAGACTGTAAATGGAATGTTGAGCATTGTGTTTTGTTTTGTTTTTTCTTTAACACCAAATGTTACTTCATCATGATAGACACAAGTTAGAGACAATACTCAGTTCTCAAACATATGGATACAGACATTTTTTAATCATCAGATATTCCCGAGTTTAGATACCAGTAAGATCTTAGAATTTGTTGGAATTTTTGCCCAACTTTTGTGTGTTCTGTGAGAGTTCTGTGCATTGGTTATAACATACGTCCCTAGGATAACCACATGTGTGCATTCATGCATGTGTTTGCATGTTACTACATGAGAACTGCTTCTTGATTTTGTCATATAATTTGTCTTTTCACCTATATCAATCATGATGATTTAGGATCATTACGAAGCATTTTCTTCTAAAATGTCACAGATATATACATTTTACGATGGTGACATTTTCATTAATTTCTTTAAGATTTAGAAGACAAATACATTTAGAACTATTCTAAGATATTGGTGGTGACAAATTTGTTCTTTTTCTGATATGATGAGCAAATATCAGCTCTTCTGGAAATGTAGACTGATGCTTTGCCTCCATTTTCTCTGTGTCTCTCAGGCAGCATCACCTCACCCTGTGAGAAGCCTTCCACACAGAGCTTTTACTCAGAGCACCATTTTCCATGGAAACATTCTGATGGCTTCGGTTGTCTCGTCAAAAAAATTATTTAAACAGGGTTATGCTGTTTGGCTCAGGTTGACTTCATACGGCAGATTCCAAATGATTCTCTTGCTCCAACCTCCCATTCAGGTTGTAGAATGACAGGTGGACATCACACTGATGACTAAAAAAAAATTACTGAATTATTTTGGTCAAAGGAATGACTGTTGATATAATGTAAAAGAAAATATAATAGATGTCAGAATGGACTACAGAGATCCAGCAATGGGAATCACGTTCTTATCTCAGACTACAACAGGAATTCTGGGAAATGTCTCTCTTCTTTCCTACAATCTAGTAGTCCTTTATTACAATGAATGCACATTAAAGCCCACAGATTTGATTCTCACACATCTGATCACAGCTAACTTCTTGCTTCTCCTAGCTAAAGGAGTGCCCCACACAACGTCAGCTTTTGGATTTAAGCAGTTCTTCAATGATTTGGGCTGCAAATTTCTTTTGTATGTTCATGGAGTAGGCGGGAGCATGCCCATCAGCACCACCTGCCTCTTGAGTGTCTTCTGGGCCATCACCATCAGCCCCAGGAACTCTTCTTGAAAGACTCTTAATGTCAAAGCTCCAAAGTACATTGGCCTCTGCATTTCCCTCTGCTGGATCCTGGCGCTAAATTTTATTTTCCCTCTCCTTTTATACACCAAATTGAATGGCTAAAACATGACAGAGAAAAGAGATTAAGGATACTGCTGTACGATAGGTCATGATAAAATCATAGAATCAATGTACGTAGCATCACTGGTGTTCCCTGAAGTTTTGTTCTCTGTGCTCATGGCCTGGTCCAGCGGCTCCATAGTTGTCTTTCTGTACAGCTGCAAGCACCGGGTTCTACAGATCTGCAGCTCTCATGCTTCCATCAGGCCCTCCCATGAGACCAGAGCCATCCAAAACATCTTGGTTCTGGTGTCCACCTTTCTAGTTTTTTTATAGCATCTCCTCCATCTCACAAGGCTGGATTACTTTTCTATATGATCCCAGCTGGTGGCTGATGAATATCACAACAGTCATTTCTCTATGTTTTCCTGCTCTGGGTCCCTTTGTTCTGATGAGTCGTGATTACATAGTATCCAGACTCTGCTTTGTCTGTGTAAGGATTACAAAACCCCCCAATATTATCATAAGGATGCAAAGTGCATGCTTTTCATAGTCTCCAATTGTTTAATCACTCTTCACCCTCAGAGCATCAGGTAAGAAGGATGCCTCTTGTGTCCCCTAAGGCCAACACTACTGAATACAGGGCTTTCTTCATCTGACTGAATGAAGCTCTGATGCGGGTAGAGCTGAGGTCAGTAAAGCAGGTTATGGTGCATATGCACTCATGTTTCTGATGTCTTCTTGGTCAATTCGTCAGAATGTAGTGACCTTCTTTATTTCTTCTGATTGATTTTAACTTGAAGTCTATTTTGTTAAGCTTTTGCCACAGCCCTTTATTGCCTTGTAGAACTACAAGGTAAGACCCTAATGCTGAAGACACTACCTACATTAGACACAGAACTTGGGGCAATTGAGCTGGAACTGACCTGGTAACCTGCTCCCCGAAAGCTAGCTCTCATAGTGTCATAGGACACTATGCAAGCTGCTATGGGGGGGTAATCAATCAGTGGTCAACCCAGCTCTAAAGCCTAATACCCACAACAATGACTGGTGTAGCAAGTGCAGTACTGGCACTTTTATCTTGGGGGTAATCAACAGCTATCTAATTGGACTTAAAGCCTGCTCAATGGGAAAGAACTCATGTGTGGTACAGTAAACACAGCCAAATACACATGGCTGGAGAGGTCATAGATCTTAGAGAAAAACCTACATCTGTCACATCCCTAGACAAATGTAATTTCTTACTGTATGCTAAATATGAGTCTTTATATTTTCAGACAAGTATACGTCTCACTACTCATCAAAGAAGCCTCTTTTTGCAGCAGATTGAGACAGAGTTCCACAGCAGGTCACACACAGAGAATAAGTGTCCAGCCCTAAGTAACACATCTTCAATGCAGCTTCTACATTTAAGACTCAGGGAACATAGCAGAACAGGGGCGGTTATGCCTGTGAGGGATTATCTAGGTCAGCTTCTGGGTCCATCTGTCAGGGATTATATTGATTAGATTAACTGAGGAGAGAAGAGTCAATTTAAACTTGGGCAGCACGATCCATGAGTTAAGGCCCTAAACTGAATACGAAGGAGAAGTCAGGGCGAGGTGACAATCTCTCTGTGTGTCCTTACTGTGGATGTAATGTGACCAGCCACCTCAAAGATCCTGTCGCCATGATGGATTGTGCCCTTTAACTACGAGCCGAAACAAACCTTTCTTCCCTTAAATTGCTTTTGTCAGGATATTTTCTTGCATCAACAAGACAAGTGACTAATACAATGTGACTCAGGATTTTGAATTCTTTTTTCTTTTTCAAATATAAAGGCTTTGTTTATATTTCTCTAATTTTGAGATGATACATCTTGTAATTATTATACTTTGATATGTTTTAAAAATCCCTTAAAAATAAAAATTAGAAGAACTTCATATAAGCATAACCCATGGGGGAAAAAAACTGATACCAAACCAAAATAAATTAAGCCCCAAAAAGTAATTTCCTTAACTCACTTGAAGCCAAAAATATTAGACATAGGGCTCATGTCTAAAGTTGAAGGTCAAATGTCAGGAGATAAACAAGAAGAAAAAAAAAAAAACAACAAAAAGTAGAGTTGTTTTTTAACCATGGGGATTTGTACTTTTTTTAACTTCCTAATTAGACAGAAAGCCTAGAGTGCTGCTTACACAATACTAGGATGGCTGGCTCCCTCCAATAGGTCTTGGTTCAAATTACATCTATCCATTAAAGTTGGGGGAGGGGGATGCAGGCCCACATTACTACCATGTGCGATCAGTCACATAATTATTACTTGGTTTACTTCTTCCTGACATGCAATCCATTTTATTTTATTTTGACTCTGCCTCATTATATGGGAAGGATGTTCATGTCCCAGTGTATCCCCAGTGTATAAAACAGAACCTTGCACAAGGATAGCACTATAAATACTCCTGGAAAAGTGAATTGCCAAACTCTGTTTCAGTTTTGATTAAATTCTAAGACAGCCATAGCATGACAAGTTTCCCTTCTTTCCCATGAACAGGAGTCACTGTAACTTGAATATTATACACTTATGGGACCAAAAAGAAAGACTAAATAAAGAAGGCCAAGACCTTGTAGGGAAGCTACCACTGTTGTTTCACTAAAAGAACATGAAATCCCTGTCAAACTGCCCCCAAACATTTGCTTATGTCTATAGATTAGTACTGTGGTCAGATTTGGTCGAAGAAGCTTCTTTTTGCATTAGGCAACAGTTGCTATAGAGTCTCATAACTGGTCACTGTGCTAATAACAAGTGGCTTTTGAATGTTCAACCCTAACTGAAACATAGATATCACAGCCTTCAAGATCCAGGGTATACTGTGGAAGGAGTGGGTAAGACGTAAAAGCCAGGGGAAGGGGTGGGGTGTTATGGAATGCTTCCTGAGGTGTGAAATAGCAGTTGCAGTCTGGAATTCTCAGTAGCTGTGATTATCTGCAGAAGACCTGAACAACGTTAGATCCATCAACTTTCCATCAGGGATCATGGAAGAACTCACCCCTCCCTGAGGATGCAGAGGCAGTTAATGGTTGCTGGGGAGGGGGACACTTTCTTCAGTGATAAAGTCACCGGTAGGTTGCCCATGCTTCTGTAAGTAACCCTAATTAAACTCATTGGTTAAAAAAAAAAAATAATGCCACCCAGACAGTGGAGGAGAATAATGAAGATAAGTGAAGGTAAGTTACCTCTCAGTACAGCTCACAGAGACCTTTTTAAAGACCCTGTCTTTTAAAAAAGGGAGGGAGGAAGGAAGGAAGGAAGGAAGGAAGGAAGGAAGGAAGGAAGGAAACCAGGAAGGAAACCCTTTTACCAAGACGTGGTGCGCACAGCTTTACAACACCCAGAAGGCAGAAGCAGGAAGAGCTCTGTGAGATGGAGGCCAGCCTGGTCTACATAATGAGTTTCATAGGAAGACCCTGTCTCAAAAAGAAAACAAGGGTAGTGGCTCAGTGGTAGAGAAGTTGACAGGTGCTAATCTCTAGGTTCAATCCCAGCACTGTAAAAAGGAAACACTAATAATAAAAAGAAAACAGAGAAAATGCTGACCTGATTTTCTCCAGATCTACAAGGACCTAAATGTTTCAGTTCCGTGAACTGTTAGTACTTAGGAATCTCCTAGGGTATAAAATATTTAAAGGCACATGAACAATGGGCTTCCGTTGTTACATGGCGGCACCCATTATGGCAAGGTCTGTATGGGGGCGGCCATGTTTAAATACTGACGTACATAAGGCAAATTTGAAGGCTTGGGGTTTAGGCAATGGTAAGAAGAGGAAATACCACTGAGGTTGCCTTATTCCCCAGCACTTCTATTAGAGAGAAAGCAGAGGTTCTCAGAGACTTTCCCTGCTCGTGATCTTTTTTCAATGTATAATTTTATTGAATTGGTGCATTTCATACAATACATCCTAATTACTCTTATTTAGATCCTGTCCCCTGCCTGCACCCCCCATCCCCCATTCCCTCCATCCCCCTACCCCCGCTTCCTCATGCAACAGAGGGTGATTAACACAAAAGACCACAACTGGCCAAAGTGTAGAAAATAAGAAACTACAGAGTGTGTGCCCCTGGACAGAGTTCCTATATTAAACCTCGCACACCCAGAGCTCGGGGACCATTGCAGAACAGGAGGTGGAAATATTGTAAGAGCCAGGAGAGGTGGACGACCACAGGAAATAAGGGTTTTCCAGACTTCTGGGAACAAGAAGTTCCTGGGAACTTCCTAACTGACAAGCTCCAGATTTAGTGAAGTCTCAAAAACATAAAATGGATAGCAATAAAGAAACCTGACGTTGACCTCCGGCCCCTGTGAGTGCGCACGCACACACGCACACACACACCACACACCCAGAGTTCCTGTTAAACTAGCCCATGTGTACATGTATTATCTGTACATATTTATCTACCTATATGTATCAGTATTCAAGTAAATGTGGTTTTGTATTGTGCTAACTCAAATTAAGTCCCATCAGATTCATTCTAACATTTCTTCCTGGATTATAGTTTGTTCTCCAAGTGAGAAATCTTTTATTACTATTTTTAATCTTTGTGCATGTTCATGTGCAAATGTGAAAACATGTGTGCCATGACATGCCATAGAGGTCTTGGTGTTGAACCTAGTCTTTCACCTTGCTAAAGACAGGGCTCCTCACCATTTCCTATGCCGGATTAGCTGGTCCAAGAGCTTTGATGGATTCTCTGGTTTCCATCGCTCATCTCTCCATAGGCATGCTGGTTTAACGGATACATGCCTGGCTTTACATGGGTTCTGGGATCCAAACTCAGCACTCACATGCACTGTTCTGTGTGATGGCACCTCATCCAACCACTTGAATGATGAGAGACTATATCAATAATGGACCTATCCAGCCCAAACAGAACAATCCATTCCTTCGCCTGCACAATTGAGAGGATACATAAATGTTCATTATCTGTAGTCTTTAGGTTTGTTGTGTTAGCCATTCAAGGTCTGTAATACATCAAATACTAGTATGAACCTGAGTGTACACTTAAATGTGATTATATAAGGGGTAGACCATCTCATGAGAGCAGTATGCAGCCTCAAAAAAAAAAAAAAACAGATAAAGCTGGTGATACCTGCAATCACACCACCCAGGAGGCTGAGACAGCCTGGGCTACACAGTGAGACTCTGTCCCCCCCAAAATCAAAACATAATAGAGAATTTACATATACGTGGGGAAAATAAGAAATGTTTTTAAAAAGAACATTTTACAAAAGAACACAGCACACAATGTGAACCTACAAAGAAAAATAAATGTGAATGCAATTCAAAACCCTCAGTGAATGTAACATGACTAATTTTGGTTACCTCTTAGGTTTGGGACCAGAATCAGAGGTATAAAATAAGGTTGGCCTCTTTCTATTTTAAGTCTCTCTCAATGGTCTGAATTTTTTGTTATCTCCTGTTTAATCTTTTGTTATTTTTATTTTATGTGTACAAGTGTATTGCCTGCATGTATGTGAGTGGACCCATGTCATGCAATGCCATGGAGGTCAGAAGAG
The DNA here is from genome assembly GCF_000622305.1 of Nannospalax galili. Taxonomy (NCBI): domain Eukaryota; kingdom Metazoa; phylum Chordata; class Mammalia; order Rodentia; family Spalacidae; genus Nannospalax; species Nannospalax galili. The sequence goes on along the minus strand of NW_008355785.1, from coordinate 439,042 downwards.
GGCTTCGAATTCCCCTGGAACTAAGGTTAAGGACGGTTTGTAGCCACCATGTGGGTGCTGGGAATCGAACCCAGGTCCTCTGCAAGAGCAGTGTTCTTACCACTGAGCCATGTCTCCAGCCCCTCCTGTTTGTTTTAAATCCAAGATTGCCATGAGCCACTGAGATCACTCAGCAGATAAAGGCATGTGCCACCAAGCCTGATGTCCAGAGTTCAAGCTCCTGACCATACATGATGGAAGAGAGAACTGACTTCCATCAAGTTGTCCTGACCTCCACTGGAGGGCCATGGCTTACACACCCTCAGACACACATAGCACAATAAATGTTAACTTTTTGAAAAAGACTTCTGCTACCTCATGGCCCCATTTATCCCTATTCCGTACTCACATACCACTAAGTGCAACGTGTGATGGCTGCTCTTTCTTGTGTAATGCCCACTACACTGTGCACTTCTGTGCATAGCATGATACATATTTAACTCCTTTTGGGAAATCTGAATCTACTCAGTCCACAACGATCTCTCCTTTCTTGAGATTTTCCTGCCTCAGCCTCTTCTGCCTATTCTACCAGCCTGTGCTACCACACTATATACATGATGGAAAAAATGTTCAGGCTTCAGTCCCCCCCCCCTACACACACACACACACACACACACACACACACACACACACACACACAAATTTATGATACTTGCAAATAAGTAGTAAAAAGCATCAGTAGAGCGCAATAAAATGGCTCTGCAAGGTACAGGCACTTGTATATGGGCATGACCACCTGAGTTCAATCCCCAGATGCCACAAGGTGGCAGAAGGGAGCCATGTCCCAACAGTTTTCTGCCAACCTCCACATATGCAAGCTGCCTGTGCCCACATATATACACACACACACACACACACACACACACACACACACAATTTAAGAGTCATCAATAAAATGGGCAGTAAAATTAACTCTAAGGGACCTGCAAGATGGGTCAATGGGTAAGGGCACTTGTTTCCAAGCCTGTTGACCTGAATTTGCAATCCCTGGACTCCTCAAAGTGGAAAGAACCTACTCCCAGGTGATGTCCTGTGACCTCGGTGTGTGTGGCACATACCCCACCCCAAGAAAAAAACCTCACTCAGATCTGTAATATGGAAACAAAGGAAATCGTCTTCCAAGCCAGAACTTGTGATCCTCTTTTCTCCTGGGATTACAGAACACAGGCTGTTCTAGTCCTAGCTGGGATTACGGGACACAGGCCTGTACTAGTCCTAGCTGGGATTACGGGACACAGGCCTGCACTAGTCCTAGCTGGGATTACGGGACACAGGCCTGTACTAGTCCTAGCTGGGATTACGGGACACAGGCCGCTACCACTTGTCCTCGCTGAAAAAAAAAAAAATCAATGGTAAAGAATGTGCCCTATTACAGAACAAAACACATTAGAGAAATGTAAAGGAAAGATACAGGATATCCCTCTACACACACACACACACACACACACACACACACACACACATGACTAAATGTAATGACAGTAGGGAGTGCTATACTGACTCGATTGAAGCCAGGTGTGGTCATGCATCCCTTTAGTCCCAGCACCCCGACAGGCAGATCTCTATGAGTTCAAGGCCAGCCTGGTCTACATAGCCAGTTCCAGGCCAGCTGGGGCTACAGGGAGATCCTGTCTCAGAAAGACAGAAAAATAAATAATAAATAAATAATAAATAAAACTGAGTCCACTGAACATTTCCTTTATTACTATTAGGTATATATTAGATAACAATGTGCAATGCCCACTATGAAACAACAGCTGCTTTGTTTCTCATATATTTAAACACATTTATTTACCACAACCCACAAACTGAACTCTTTTTAGTAATTACCTTGAAAACTGAAAAGCTGAGTTTACAGACAGCCTTTGTAGAGGAACGTTCTGGTCATCTTTATTTGTAACAGCAAAACCCTGGAAACAACCCTAATGTCCTTCAGCAGTTTAGCTAAAATTATAATTTTATCTTCCTGTATAAGAAAATGAACTATGATTACCTAAATTTGTTATCTGTGTGAGAAGCTGCCTTAAGGGAATACAGAATCTTGATTATTTAGGTAAGAAATTCTGAATATAAATTTACCTCAAATAAAATTTTATTTTAAAATTATATTTATACTTATTGCATATACTTGCTGCTTCTTATAAACTAAACATATCCAAATACATTACATTGTATTTAAATGTTTCAAGTATTTTTTAAATAAAAAACTTAGAATCAAAGAACACAAGTTAAATTGAGACAGGCAAAGAACATTCTTACACTGTATAGTTCCAAACTTAATATCTGATGGAAGGTACCAAATCAAGCCAGGAATGCTGGTATGCTCCCTTTAATCCCAGCACTCGAGAGGCAATGCCAGTCAGGTCTACATAGTGAGTTCCAGGCTAGCCAGGGCTACAGGGAGACCCTGTCTCAAAAAAAAAAAAAAAATTACAAAATTAGTAACAGAACACCTAGAAATACAGCCCAAGGCAGGCACCCTGTCCCCAAATGCACAGAAGGTGTGCATGTGTGTGTTCTCCTAAGGACACACTGTTTGCAGTTCTATCAGGGAGTCTTTCCTTCATTCATCTCTCTGGTATTTTCCCCCAGTCTTTCGCATTGAGTATGTTCTTAAATGGTTTGCTTTTTTCCCCCAGCCACCAGGGATTGGATCTAGGACCTCATTCATGCTGGTCAAGCATTCCATCACTGAGCTACATCCCCCAATAGCTATGCTATTTGGCTTCCTAGCAAATGATGAGGTGATATATTACTATAAGCCCTTCCATAGGAAAGTATTGCTCAAACGTGAACTCTAAGTCTACTGCGGTCTTAGTTGATAGGCTACAGCTTTCCCTGAATCACACTTTCATCAACTGGTAGTTCCCACAAGATCTACGGTAATCATTTGACAGGGTTGTCTTACTACTGAAGGTTGCCCTAGCCTATCATATTCAGGGGATGGTTCTCAATATATAATGAAAAGTCATAATGTTCTGAAATTTTCCCTTGAGGCTGACTATATGAGTATTTTCATGTTTTCTTTGCCATAAAACATGAGGCCATTTATCTATCAATACACACTCTATACTAATATTCTTTGCAAACACTGTAATAACTCAAGGACATACAAGAGACTTGTTAACTAACTGTGCATTCTCTTGTGTTTAACAAGGCTTGATAAGTGGGCAAAAGCTTTCCCACAATCACTACACCCATAGGGCCTCTCCCCGGTATGCTTTCTTTGATGAACATTGAGCCATGACTTTGTAGTGAAGGCTTTTCCACACTCTTTGCACTCATATGGTTTCTCTCCTGTGTGAATTCTCTGATGGGTAATGAGATCATTTTTGCGCAAGAAGGACTTTCCACATTCAGTACATGCAAAAGAAGTCTGTCCTGAGTGAAGTCTCTGATGTAGTATGAGCCATGTCTTTTTCTCAAAGACTTCACCACACTCATTACATGTGTATGGCTTCTCTCCAATATGAGTTTGCCGGTGTATACCTAGAGTGCTTTTCATGGTGAAGCCCTTTCCACATTCGTTGCATATATATGGCCTTTCACCAGCATGGGCTCGCAGGTGAGCAATGAGCATCTTTTTCTCACTTAAACCTTTACCACATTCACTACATATATAGGGTTTCTTTCCCGTGTGTGTACGCTGATGTACATTGAGCTGACTCTTCTCTGGAAAGCCCTTTCCACATTCAGTGCATTTATAAGGTTTCTCTCCTGTGTGAGTTCGCTGGTGTATTATCAGACGTATCTTTGTGGGAAAGCCTTTTCCACATTCACTGCATACATAGGGTTTCTCTCCCGTGTGAGTTCGCTGGTGTACAATTAAGCGGTTCTTTAAGGCAAAGCCTTTTCCACATTCATTGCATGTAAACGGTTTCTCTTCAGTGTGCGTATGCTGATGTATCCTCAACTGTATCTTCGTTGGAAAGCCTTTTCCACATTCATTGCAAACGTAGGGTTTCTCTCCCGTGTGAGTACGCTGATGCACAATTAGGTGGCTCTTCAAGGCAAAGCTTTTCCCACACGCATCACATGTAAATGGTTTCTCTCCAGTGTGAGTTCGCTGATGTGAAATGAGATCACTCTTCATGACAAAGTCTTTCTGACACACAGGGCATACATACGGCTTCTCTCCTGAATGTATCCGCTGATGTGTAATAAGACTGTTCTTCAGTGTGAAGCCTTTCCCACATTTACTGCAGAGGAAGGGTTTCTCACCAGTATGAGTTCGATGATGTCCAAGAAGCCGCCTCTTCTCAATAAAGCCTTTTCCACATTCACTACATATATAAGGCTTCTCTCCTCTGTGAGTTTTCTGATGTGCAGTGAGACTGAGCTTTGTAGAGAAGGCTTTTCCACATTCACTGCACATATGTAATTTCTCTTGTGTATGAGTTTGCTGATGTGCATTAAGACTGTTCTTCAGCGTGAAGCCTTTCCCACATTTACCACATAGGAAGGGCTTCTCACCAGTATGAGTTCGATAATGTGCAACAAGCCGCCTCTTCTCAATAAAACCTTTTCCACATTCACTACACAGATAGGGTTTCTCTCCTGTATGAGTTTTCTGATGTGTAGTGAGACTGAACTTTGTAGAGAAGGCTTTCCCACACATGTGGCAGCCATACGGTTTCTCTCCTGTGTGAATTCGCTGATGATAAATAAGGAGGCATTTTCTGGTGAAGGCTTTTCCACATTCGCTGCATATGTAATGCTTCTCTCCCATATGAGTTTTCTGATGCACATTAAGGAATTGCCTGTCTCTGTTAAGCTCACCAGAGTTCTTTAGACCACAGTTTCTGTTCTGGTTTTCAAGACTTAAATTTGAGTTCAAAGACTTTTCATGGAAGTCAAACACATCACAATTTTGCTTGGATGTGGAATAACCTTTACTCTGATCAACAGCATTTCTCAGTATTTTACATTCATAGAGTTGTTCAACACTCTTCTGAGTGCTTCGATTTTTCAAGTGATGCTGTAGAGGATCATTAACTTCTCCAATTTCTAGAAAAGAAGAGAACAGTAAATAATTTCATCGCCTTCCTTCAGAATAAAATTGTTTAAGAAATGGCTTAATGGGCTGGAGAAATGTCTCAGTGTTTAAGAGCAGGTGCTGTTCTTCCAGAGAACCTGAATTCAGATCCCAGGACTTATCAGGCAGCTCACAACCACCTGTAATTAAAGCTTCAGGGGATCTGTCACCCCTTTTTGATCTCTACAGGCACAGCATCAGGTACATAGGCACACAGACACACACATACACACACACATACACAGACACACACACAAACACACACACACACACACAGACATACAGACACACACACACACACAAACACACAGACACAGACACACACAGATATACACACAGACACACACACACACAGACACACACATACACACACACATACACAGACACACACACAAAGACACACACACACAGACATACAGACACACACACACACACACAGACACAGACACACACAGATATACACACAGACACACACACACAGACACACACATACATAAACACACACACACAGACAGACACACAGACACACACAGCACACAGACACACACATTTTTTTTTTTAAAATGCCTTGGTCATAAGTGGCTCATTACGTGTGTGTGTATGTATGTATGTGTGTGTGTGTGTGTGTAAACCTATCTTTTGCACATTAATAAAACAATCATTTAAACACATTAAAAGATAAAAGCATTAGTATATAAAAATGTAACTCAATAACTGTACAGATTCAGCTATTTTCTAAATAGATCTTTACAAAACATAAAGATAGTAATACACAAACAGGACATGTTTAGCAGAAAGTCTCAGAATTTAGCAGGACATCCGACCACAGAAATTAGAGACACACTAGGCAACAGAAGATTATATTCATTTATTCAACAAGTAATTACTGACTGAGCTACATGTAAGTCACTGTACTCTTTATTTCATGGTGGGTTTTTTGTTTGTTTTGTTTTTACTTATTTTTACTTTATGTGTATGAGTGTTTTGCCTGCATGTATACAAGTGAATCCATGTTGTACAATGCCCATGGAGGCCAGAAGAGGACACTGAATCCCCTGGAACTGGGGCTACAGACAGTTGTTAGCCACCACATGGGTGCTGGGAACTGAACCCTGGTCCTCTGCAAGAGCAGCCAGTGCTCTATACTGCTGAGCCATCTCTCCAGTACCCTGTACACTTTTTTCCAATACTGGTGATCAAACCCAGGGCCTCATGCATACTAAATCAACACTTATACTGAGCTATATGCCCAGGCCCATGGTAGTGTTTTGAATATAAAAACATACTCTTTATTTTTATGCAGGTTTAGTTCTTGCTAGGGAAAAAACAATCAATGAGAAGCACAGAACTAAAGGACATAAAGCTAGGCATGGTGGTTCATGCCTGTAATCCCAGGACTCAAGCCTATCATTGTGTGTTCAAGGCCAGCCTGGGCTACACAGCAAGATTCTGTCTCATGAAAACAACAAACTCTGATGGGTCGAAAATGGATGGCAGGGAAGGGGAGGGAGGGAAGGGTTATAGATTGTTTTTAAGTGTGGTTAATGGAACAATGGAGATACAGGAGGTAGAGTGAGACAGGATGCCCCTAAAGCAAAGCCAAAGTTCACTAACAGGTTCAACAAAAGTAATGGAAAGCATATAAAGGAAAGGAGCAATGCCAAGATTACTCTGAAAATCACATGGCTTCAGCCACCAGACAGGAAGAAAAGCCTCATGATGAAAATAGAAACAGTACTATAACAAAGGGAAAATCTAACACATACGTGAAGAAACTCAATATATAAATACTGAAAAAGGTCATATGTGGAGACAGCAATGTGGATGTAATTAATATATACAAATTACTCAGAGAAAGGGGACTAGATGAGCAGACGTGGCGGTATATGCTTATGGTCTCAGAACTTGGGAAGCCGAAGCAGGAAGAGCTCAAGTTAGAGGTTAGACTCAGCCACATAGCAAGGTACTCTATCAAAAACCCAAATAAGCAAAAATAAAAACTCAGAGGCTAGGGCTGTGGCTCAGTGGTGAAATACTTGCTAGCACATGGAATGAACCCACATTCAAGTCCCAGTCCTGCCAAAAGTTAAGGG